>NW_021146791.1:0-25000 GCF_002837175.3 Physeter macrocephalus
TCTGTGCAATCTGC
This sequence comes from Physeter macrocephalus, assembly GCF_002837175.3. Classification (NCBI taxonomy): domain Eukaryota; kingdom Metazoa; phylum Chordata; class Mammalia; order Artiodactyla; family Physeteridae; genus Physeter; species Physeter macrocephalus. The sequence goes on from NW_021146791.1 coordinate 15, forward strand.
TGGTTGCCCGAAAAGACACGTTGGCTATCTCCACTTGGGCTACTACTTCTTTTGTCTCTCAGCACATTGTTGCATTGGGACTGCCAGGGACCAGAATTTGGTGACAGCTTTCAGGTTTGGTTTGCCAATGACAACGTTTGGCTGAGTGTGGGGTTTCCGTGGTGTAACTGGCCCATGGCCTTGAATTTCTTCCGGATTCAGTGGGCCCACTGCATTACCCAAATGGCCTCTTGCAAATGGTGTCTCAGAAATGAGAATGCACGCATGTGTGAGTGTGTAAATGTGCACGCATGTGCACATAGAGAAGACAGTCCTTGAACACCCAACCTCTCAGATGCCTGGCCTTGAAAATGATATTAGAACATCCTCATCACCATCTGCAAACATGCCTTGTCATTATTTGCAAAGCACCGTTCTACAGGACAATGAGATATGGTACCTTCCATAAGTTTACAGTCTAAGTTAGATAAAATGTATATACATGGTTAATCAACCCTATCCAATTAATATCCATCAGGTTTCTAGGTTGCACGCCTTTAGAAACCAACTCTGGATAACTTAAGCAGAAAATGGAATTGTTGGGGAGGTTAAAGGAGCAGCCTTAGTACATGGTCTTCAGCCAAGGGATCCGGGAAGTAGAGACAAACTTATGCCATCAGTGGACACAGCTGTGATTACTGGGCTGTCCTCACCACTCTGGCCACGCTCAGTTCTAATCTCATCATCTTTGCATTGTTAGCTTATTCACCGAATAAATAATCTAGGAGGAGGCTGGCACTGTTCTAGAACAGCAGATTCAGGCATGAACCCAAAAGACAAAACTGTCTGCCTTCACGGAGCTGGCATCCTAGTGGGGTCATCTCGCACTCACTCAGGTTGGGCCAAGCTTAGTCCTATGCTTTTGCCCAGGCTGCCCTGTGCCCCACAGTGAATTCCTTCAAGGAAGAGGATGTAGATACTGGGCAGTTTAAAAACGACAGTTTTGGGGACTTCCCTGGTGGCGCAGTGGTTAAGAATCCGCCTGCCAATGCAGGGGACACGGGTTCGAGCCCTGGTCCGGGAAGATCCCACATGCCGCGGAGCAACTAAGCCTGTGCGCCACAACTGCTGAGCCTGTGCTCTAAAGTCCGCAAGCCACAACTACTGAGCCCGCGAGCCACAACTACTGAAGCCCACGCGCCTAGAGCCCATGCTCCACAACAAGAGAAGCCACCCAATGAGAAGTCCACACACCGCAAGGAAGAGGAGCCCCCGCTCACCGCAACTAGGGAAAGCCTGCACGCAGCGACGAAGACACAACGCAGCCAAAAATGAATAAATAAATACATTTATTTTTTTTTAATAAATTAAAATGACAGTTTCTACAACGTAAGTTCCAATCAAAGTCTAGACAATGAATGGAGAGATGTTCAGAGGAGGTCAAACTCTCTTCTGGGTGGGGAAGAGAATGTGCCTTGGAGAAATTAATCATTTGGGGGGAAGCCGTTGTGTCTAAGGGCCCAAGGGGAAAGTGTGCTCCAAGCTCACTGGATTAGAAGAATTTCACAGAATGAGACTTTGTTCAGAAAGATCTAGAACAAAAAGCCCATCCTTGAAGGACTGGGAAGGAGAGCGTTTTGCCAGCAGGGCCTTGAGATCATGAAGTTGAAAGAGCAATTTTAAGTAGATGCAAAGGAACTGTCCAATTGCTTCCTCCTCCCAGCCCCAAAGTAGCCAGTGTAAGCTCCCGTTGGATGTAGAGGCCACATTGGAGCCAAATGACCACCATGGTAGTGACAGTGACCGTCGAGATTCTGGATTCTGAGAGCAGAAATTAGTCTGCAAAAGAATTCCTTGCCCTTCAAGGAAAAAGAGAGGTATCAGAAAAAGAGAGGCAGAGCCCCAAAATTTAAGTACATCTTTGTGTCAATCTGTTCTTCTTGCAAAATGGAGATACTAGACCCTTTCTTGCCAAAAGAAAATGGATGTTGATGATAAACTGAGAGTAATATAGTGAAAAGGATACAGGATATGAGACGCCATGGGAGCTGGTCTTACATCCAAGATTTACGAGCTGTGTGACCTTGGGCAAGTCACTCAGTTTTTCTGAATCTGTTTGCACATCAACAATATAAGCATAGTAATTCTTGACAGGTGTGTAAAGGATAAACAAATAAGATAACGTTTGTGAAAGCCTTTTAGAAGTTACAAAGTATACCAGCAGTATAAGGAACTATAAGCATTATCCTTTAATAAATCCTATGGCTGTTATCAGTAAACTACCATGAAGAGTTTTGAAGATGTTTATTAAATAACTGATCCCCACTGTTCCTTCTCCTGCATTACACTTAGGCTGCCGGCCTGCCCTGCAAAGCACCTGCTCGCCTCCAAAATAAGCCAGTGGCCAGAAGGCACTGGAACCCTTTGAGCCACATGCTCCCCGAGCCAGCATGGGAGTGATAAATCTTGTGTATTGACCCAGGAAGAAGCCTCGACAACAAAGCCCAATTTATTATCTTAATAAATCACAAATTGTTCCTGCAGCAAATTCCTGAGACTGCGCAAAACATCACAGACTCTAGGAAGGAAAAAGGAGAGCCTGGCTGGACGGGAGCTGAGCTGGGCCCATCAGGCCCAGGCAAAGTCAGCGTGCGCCCAGCTGACCCCGTGAAACAGTCCCTATGAAATGCAGATGTTTGGTAGGAGTGGGCTGTTTTCTCCCCATAATTTAAAAGCCGTCCATGCCTGCTACTAACGTATAGACGCTTGCCTCCCCAGACTGGCTCAGTGGGTTAGAGAAGGTGTTTCAGGGTGTTTGGGTACCAGTGCACCATGGTGGCTTAATTTTTTAACATCAGCCGTTCTCCTGCACTCCTGCAAAGTACTGCCTGCACAGTCCATATTTAATGTCTAAATGAAAGCGAACTAAAATTAATTTTGTTTGGGGAATTCCACAGCTCCCTCTTGAGATAAGTGGAAACACCCTGGGGTGATATAAAATTGAGGTTGGGAATTGCTGTGTTGGAGTGCCATGCTAATGAGGTGAAGGTCAGGGGTTCAATCCCCATGTGAAGGGAGCGGTTAATTTCACTCCAACTCATGGCCTCAGATTCCACCCTTAACCCTGGCCATCTGCCTCAAAGATGAGCCACTGGTCCCCAGCAGGACGGAATGAGATAGAAGGGCCAGATCCATGCAAATCCATCAACCCTGTAGAAAGACAACCCAAAGCATGACCCATGCGTAATGTGCCAGGATCTTTAATTTTGCAGATGAGAGCACTATCACATTATTACTTCATGTTAGAGTGTAAACACATGAAAATATGGAAGGGTCCAATGAATGAGATGTCATGGGGCCCATGATGTCTGAGGCATGACTCTTCGTTCCCAAGAGTTTAGCCAACTTGTTAGGGAGACAGCTCAATAAATGTGATGTATGTATGATGGTCACACAGCCGATTTTTGTTTATCCTTAAGAGGGGGAGAAGAGGTGTGGATACCTACAAACCAAAGGTAAAACAAATATCACCCATCTTTAGTTTGGAATAGATGATACAATTTAGGGACAACAGATTGCCCTTCTCCATTATGTTTTCCTTTAGCTAATAGTAATATTAGTTTGCATTCACTGGACAGGCTGACCAGTGACAAGAAAGAAGAGCCCAAATGCTCAGCTGGATGAGGAAAGGGCATTTATCCCAGAGAAATGAAAACTTATCTTCACGCAAAAACCTGTACATGAATGTTTATAGCAGCTTCATTTGTAATCATCCCAAACTGGAAACATCAGATGTCAAGGTGACTGGTTTAACAGACTGCGGTACATCTGTATCATGGCATACTACTCAGCAATAAAAAGGAAAAACTATCTTTTTATATATATTTTACTGAAGTATAGTTGATTTACAGTGTTGTGTTCATTTCTGCTGCACAGCAAAGTGATTCAGTTATACATACCTATATTCTTTGTTATATTCATTCCCATTATGGTTTATCACAGGATATTGAATATAGTGTTATATATAGTGTTATACAGTAGGACCTTATTGTTTATCCATCCTATATATGCTAGTTTGCATCTGCTAACCCCAAACTCCCAATCAAAAGGAACAAACTTGTTGACACACGGAGCAACTTGGTTGAATCTTCAGATAATTATGCTGAGTGAAAAAGTCAAGGTTACACGCCATATGGCTCTTTTTTTTTTTTTTTTTTTTTTTTTTTGCGGTACATGGGCCTCTCCCGCTGCAGAGCACAGGCTCCGGACGCGCAGGCCCAGCGGCCATGGCCCACGGGCCCAGCCGCTCCGCGGCACGCGGGATCCTCCCGGACCGGGGCACGAACCCGTGTCCCCTGCATCGGCAGGCGGACTCTCAACCACTGCGCCACCAGGGAAGCCCCATATGGCTCATTTTTAATAAAATTCTTGAAATGACAAAATCATAGATGTGGAGAACAGGTTAGCAGTTGTCGGGAGTTAAAGATGGGAGGTGGCTGGGGGCGAGTAAAAGGAGTATCGCTTATATGTGGAATCTAAAAGAAAAAATGATACAAAGGAACTTATATACAAAACAGAAATAGACCCACAGACATAGAAAACAAACCTGTGGTTACCAAAGGGGAAAGTAGGGGGAGGGATAAATTAGGAGTTTGGGATTAATAGAGACACACTATTCTACATAAAATAGATAAACAACAAGGACCTACTGTATAGCCCAGGGAACTCTACTCAGTATTTTACAATAACCTATATGGGAAAAGAATCTGAAAAAGAATGTGTATATATATGTATATATATATGTATATATATATATATATGTATATATATATATATATATATATATAACTGAATCTCTTTATCATACACCTGAAACTAACACAACATTGTAAATCAACTATACTTCAATAAAAAATAAAATAATTTTTTTAAAAAAGGAAGTGGGTGTGGCTATAAAAGACCAACGTGAGAGACATTCGTAGTGATGGAAACATTCCCTGTCTTGACTGTCTCAGTGTCAATATCCTGGTTGTGATATTGTATGATAATTGCGTAGGTGTTACCAATAGGGGAAGCCGAGTACAAGGTACACAGATCTCTCTGTATTATTTCTTACAACTGCATGTGAATCTACAATAATCTCAAAACGAAAAGTTTAATTTAAAAAAAAGTCACCCCTCATCTGTCTATGATGGAGGGTGGTGTTACGCACCCAGAGATTCAGATCTGTTGGGAATGTCACAGTCTGGCCTTACTCTCATCCTTATTAACATGCTCGGTCTTGTATTCCTCAGACAGAAACAACATGTACCTAGCAGTAGGCAGGCTGGGCCAGGAATTGCACGGAAGTGTCAGGACTCCAGGTGATGGGATAGGCCAGCGTGGAGACTCCTAGCAGCGTGACAACCATGAGGGTCTGAGTTTAGGGCAAGGAGCTGCACTGTGGTGCTGGGGGTCAGCAGAGACATCAGAGGACTGGATTAGGGGATGGATCAGCAAACAAGGAAACCATCAAGAGTCTAAAAGTATTTTTCATCAATAATAAGGGCTGGGGCCACATAACAAGGGTAGCGTTAAGGTCCTACTAGGTGAGAAAGACACTTGTGTGTTTCCTCCTTTGTTCAAGAAATATTTAGTGAGAAACTCCCAGAAGCCAGGCACCAAGGTAAGTGACCAGGACACAGACCTGGTCACTGGAGCTCACTGTCTAACAAAGGAAACGGTAGCAAGGATGTTTGAAAGCACTTTGGAGGGAGACCTATTCCTGATAAGGCAAGGAAGTGACATGGAAGCAAGATCTGACAGATTAGGTGTGGGACTCAGGGGGACAGGGGCAGGATTCATGCAGAGGGGCCAGGATCGCACGGCCCTGAGGTTAAAGCACTGTCACCACAGGCTGGGTTAGTCTGCAGAGGCTGAAAAGGTTACTTGTGGTTCCTCTAATCTGGGCATCGGGATATATGGCTGGTGTTCATGGGCTGGCCGAGTCAGAAGTAAAGTCTCAAGGCAGGAAAATCCTGCAGAACAGGCAATTAGTGACCACACTCAATCATTGGATCAAAAAGAACCTCAGGCCGAGAGAGGCCAGAACTCTGGACTGCTGTACCCTGGGAAGGTCAGAGCTTGCAAAATCTATAAGGCCCTAGTGGAGGCTTTGACCCTCACAGCGCCAGGTGTACCTGATGTGGGCCTCCTAACTCTGCTGGAACTCTCTGACTGTCAAGTGGGCCTCCCGCATGGATGAGGGGTCATCTCTACGGAGCTGAGAAGTCATGTGGACCCCAGGGAGTGAGGAGTCACATGAATCCTCAGCAGAAAGGAAGGTGACATCTTCTAGCTTGATTAGAGGTTCACACTCCCAAAGAGTCCTTCAGCTGGACGGGGGCTCTTCTCTGACTTTTCATTTCCTGGGGACGTTCCATACTTGGCCCATGAGAGAGGCCACTGTCGTCCAAGTGAGCAATGGGTCAAGAGCCTCCCAGTCTTTGGAAAGCAGAAGTCAGGATGCTGGACTGGAACAATAACTCCTTCATACTTGCAACAACTATTTATTGAGCATATACTATATGCCAGGCCCTAGTGACCCAATAGTGAGCAGACCATGCTTTCTGTCCCCAGGGAACCTACAATCCACTGCATCAGTCAAAGAGAAGGTAGGTTCGTCAAACTCTCAAGATAACAGGGTTTACATAAGCTAGAACTTCGTGTCTCTCTCACACATCTGTGTAAGTGTAAAGCAGTCCAGAGTTCTTATGCCAAGACACGGGTGCCTTCCATCTTGTGGCTCTGTCATCTCAAGGATGTTGCCCTCATCCATTTAGTCCAAGATGGTTCACCACTAGGTCGCATTCCAACAAGCGGGAAGGAAGTGGTGGGTAGAAGAATGAGAGGCACAAACCTCTCCCCTGAAAGGCCCAGAAGTTGCACACGCTGCTTTAGCACAAACTCTATTTATAGGAATTAATCCTATGACCCTATCATGATGCAAGGGATCCTAGGAAGTGGGGTCTTTAACTAAACAGCCGTGTGCCCAGCCCACTTTCAGTTATCGTGGAAGAAGGTGAGCGTGGATATGGGGGGTAAGCAGTCATCTCTAATGAAGCAGGGAGGTGAGTAGAAAGGCACACCTCTCCCGGAACAAAAGCAAATGAATGGTCCAAAGTTGGGCAGAAAAGGAAAAATCTACAAATGCACAGGACCTACAGGGCAGGGAAAAAGGGCAGTAGCAAAAAAACAAAGGGAACACTGACGTTCACACAAAGCTTCGGAACACCTAGGAATGTCATCTGTATTTCCTTCGGAGGCAGGCATTGCCCCTCACACTACTATAGGTGGGAAGGGGGTGAAGGGGGTGCAGCCTGAGGCAGATCTGATGAAGTGAGCTTCTCAGGGGTGGATGCTTTTGGTTCCAGAACTGTCCATCATGAAAAGGCATCAAGAGGACTAAAGGTGCTGCCCGTTAGTGGTGCCAACCCGTTGCCTTGCCAACCATCCTGATGGCCACAATGATGCTGGTGGTGATGGCATTGTTGATGCTTTGTTTCACCGGAGCAGCAGTGAAGTACCTTAGCATCCTTGATGAAAGGACCAGCGAGGTACAAACCTTAATTTGTACTTCAAATTGAGAGCTATGCTGGTAAGCAAGGGAGAAATTCACGTTTGTGGGTATCCTAAGCCCTTCCTCTGTAGAATAGGAGCTGGCCCAATAGCAAGTCTCCCAGTGGTGGACGAGTCCAGACTCGTAAGAGGTACTCACCACCCCTCCCCACCCATCACCCCTCCCCAGCGTGTTTCAGATTTATCATGCTTTTCATAGTTTCACAAAAAATGCACAAGAATAGCTGAGAATAGCTTCCAGTGATTGCACCCTACTACGTGCCAGGCACGGAGCTCAGCATTCAACAGCATTTAGGTGGGTTTTCCACTTTACAAAATGCTTTTGCAATATATTAACTGGGTCCTTTCTCTGTGAAGTAAGCGTAGTGGGAATCACAGCTATTCCCATGTAACAGATGAACAAAATGTGATCCATGATGTACCTAAGATCACGTGGCCAATCCAGAGCCAAGGCCGGCCCAGAATCCCTCCTCTCCGGTGGTCACTTCCACCGAACCCGCCCTCGTTCAGGCCACCTTATTTGGGGATTTCTCCTCCAGTACCACGCGCTGGGCTGTGCACTGATGTTCTAATATTGGTCAAATCCCAGGGCAGGTAAACTCCACGCACTATCTGTAAACCCTAAATTATAAAACAGAGGAATTAGAGAGTCACGGTTCTCTTTAAAAAAGGGGGAGGTTTGCAAAAGTCTTCCTTGAAGGTCCTCTAGGGCAATTATGATATGACAGCCTCTGGAATAATTCCTTTTCCATTCCACTCTCAGGAAGGCACCTGCTTTGGGGCGGGAAGCCCGTCAGTTCAAGAACTTGAAGGGCGTCCTGCAGGGCCTGGGGAGAATGGGGTGGTTTAGAGAAACCCAATGTTAAGTAACTAGACTGTGGGCTGGGGCTTGGGTTTTTTTTTTTTTTTTTCAGTTTTTAGCCTCCATCATCCGTCAAGTTCTGAGGGACCAAGCAGCGCACAGTATGTTGGGTCTACTGTGAGATTCAGCCCGCACGGAGCCGGGCTGAATCTCAGTCCTCATCTTACGTGACCTCCTGGCATCATTTGAGCCAGCTGGTCACCCCTTCCTCCTGAAACAGCCCCTTGCCCTCCTCCCCCACTCCTTCCTCACCTCCTCCTTCTCCTGGTTGCAGCGCACCTGCCGGGTTTTCCTCCTGCCTTGATGATCTCCTCCAGGGTCCTGACTGTAAATACCTTTCTTCCATTGACGATACCAAAGTCTTATCTCCAGCCCAGATCTCCCCCCTCAATTCCAGACTCAGAGCTCCAACCGTCTTGACCGTCTGACTGGCATCTCCAGCGTAACCTGTCCACAAGAGAGCTCCTGATTTTCTCTCTCAGACCCGGTTTCCCCAATCACCCCAACTCAGAACAGCAGCTTCATTTTCCCAGTTGCTCAGGACAACTCTTTCTCTGACACCTTAGATCCCATCTGTCAGGAGGTCCTACTGGCTCCCCGTTCAGAATATCCACAGCCTGACCCTGCTTCAGCCCCGATGCAAGCCACCATCCCCCTCCCCCGGGTTATTTCCACAGCCTCCTAATCAGTCTCCTGGCCTCCAGCCTTGTCCCCTCAGTGTGCTCTCAGTCCAGCAGCCAGAAGGACGCTGTTAAAACCTAAACTGGATTGGGTCACTTAGCTGCTCCAAACGCTGCTGCAGCTCCCACCTCCCTCGGAGAACAGCAAAACCGTCGAGACAGCCTCCAGGGCACACTGTGACCTGTTCCCCACACACCTACTACTGTCACTTCACCTCATCTCCTCCTGATCTCCCGACCCTGCAGCACTGACCTTGCTGTGCCTAGAACACACTGGGCACAGTTGTGCTTTGGGGCCTTGGAATTCACTCTTCCCTCCAGCTGGGACCCTGCCCTCTCTGCTAGTTCTGCCCCATCCCTCAACAGCACCTACCCTGCAATGTCTTTATAAGGATTAGAAAGCGCATGTGCAATACATAAATTAATCAAAAGCTTTAAAACAAGAAAGCGCATGTGCAAAACTAAATAAATAAGAATTAAAATAAAAAAAGAGCATGTGCAAAAGATTAAAATGTAAAAAAAGAAAGTCCGTGTCCAAAAATAAATAAATCAATAAAAATTTAAACAGGAAAGAGCATGTGCCAAAAATAAATTAATTAATTAAAAGTAAAAGTAAAAAAAAAAGAGAGAGAGAAAAGCACATGTGCCAAAAGCCAGTGCAGGGCCTGGCATGGGGGTAATTCGCTGCTATGATTATTGCTGTTTCAGAGGAAACTAGGAAACTCTAACCCAGTAGATCTGCACACCCTGTTGGCCTGGTTGACCTCCAGACTGGTTATCAGCACTCCTATACTCTCCATGCACTGGGAGGGGATGCAAGCTCGCGCAGAGTCCCCATCACCACTTTGTTCAACAACTTCATTGTAAACCATCCACCGTGCAGTCAACAATATTTATGGATATTTGGGGTCTGGCAGCATCTGGGAAATCCAAAGAAACATAAGACTCTGGCCTCTCTCCTCACGGAGGCTACTGTCCTCCACAGGGGATGGGCAGGTAGACGACTGATGTCAGAGGGGGTGGTAAGTCCTAGGAAGTTCTGGGGTCGATCTGTTGCCTGCCCAGCACCTCCCGCTCCATCCCATCCCACGCCCCTACACACGCACATTACGCCCAAGGTTCCAGACAATCACGAGCAAGCCCCAAACGGAGCACCCGGCACATCCAGTTCTGCTAACTGTGTAGCAGCCGCGGTCACACAAACTCCTGGGGATTCCTCCCGAGGCCCAGGGGTGAGCATCTCCACCTCAGCTTCGCCGTACTGGCTGCAGTCTGGTACTGAGGTAAGCTGGTCCACCACGGGATACAGGGCAGTGAAGAGAGAGGCCACATGGGCCTCTCTGGACCAACCCAGAAACCGAAGGGCGCTTAAACAAAGGCCAGGGGAGCTCCTGCCTGGGCCTCGCTTCCCTAGTCAAATGGGAAGAGACTGGCGCCTTCTGGCCCTTCCTGCACACAACCTCCTTGCCCTCAGCCTCCTCGGGGAACTTCCTGCCTGGTGGTAGAGGAAGGTCTTCCCGGGCTGATGGAGTACAGGCTGGGGGTGGTGCCCAGCCCACATTCCTTAGCCTAGCTCCAAAGCAGAGCCCCAGCCCTTGACTTCCCAGCTGCCATCTGCCCTTAGGGCCAAGGTCTTCCTCCCTCAAATGGGTGCCCCGGGGGGGATGATTCACCAGAAGGGGACGGGAGGGCCTTCAGGAGGAGGGTGTTCGGGAGGGCCTTCAGGAGGAGGGTGTTCGTCTCCCCCGTCAAAGCTTGAGCAGGAACTGCCGTCAGGAGGCGGTAGCCAGGAGCTAAGTAACTCTTCCCTCTGTGCCCAAGCTCCAAGAGCCTTTGCTTGACTAAGGTGTTTTCTCCACGGTTGCTGAGTCGCCAGCCATTCCTACAAGATCCCAGTTGATAAGGCAGGACCGGGAGGGTAGGCGAAGGGGAGCTTGGGGGTTCTGGTTGGCAGGTGGCAAGTGGCAGCCTGCGGAATCTTCTGGCACCCCAGGCCCTCCTGCTGCCATGCTCAAGTAGCTTTGCTCCCAATGGAGGGTTCCAAGAGCACATCCGGAGAGCACGTGTCTGGCCTTGCAGCAGAGGAAGCGGGTGAGCTCCCCGTGGTCAGCAGGGGCTGGCTTAACCTTGGAAGCTTTGCTGGGTATTGCCTAAAATGGACACTCTAGGTCATGTGATCCCAGGCACCAAACTGCACTCAGGGCCAGTTCTGAGCTTGCCAGGGCTTGGTTCCCTTCTGAGCCAGGAAACACACCTCCAGGAAACGTTAGATGTGGGTAAGTTGGGTGCGGGCCTGAGGAGGAGCCCCGATCACTATCTTTCCCACAAATCTACCATCCACGTAGTGGGAAGAGTCTGGGTGTGAATGTAAATAGATGGTGCTCAGATCTTAGCAGCTGTTGAGATTGCATGAGCAGTGCTTACGCCTCTGAGACGCATCTGAAAAGATGGGGGTGAGATAGTCATGGGATGATGTTGTTCTGAGGACGGAGGGATGCTGTGTGTCCAGCTTCTCTTTTGTACTTTTTTTTTTTTGGCCGCACGACATGTGGGATCTTGGTTCCCCGACGAGGGGTTGAAACGTGCCCCCCGCCCACAGTGGAAGCGTGGAGTCCTGACCACCGGACCACCAGGGAAGTCGCTGTGTGTCCAGCTTCTAACCACATAGGAAACGTTCAAGAAATGGTAGCTGCTGCCCTCCTTGCAGGCCCCGCCCACCACCCCGTGTCCCCCCGAGGTGCTCGGGCAGAGTTTGCTGTGTCTCACTTCATGCTTCTAGGATAACCCTCCAGGGTTCGTATTCTGTGTGTTTGCATTCACCTCTCCGGCACATCACTAATGCTCGGATGTAGGGATTCTGCCTTGTTCGGTGTCATCTCCCCAGCTCTGTCCCCTTCCCTGGTGCAGAGGTGCCCAATGAGCGTTCATCTACCCCTGGGCTCCAGCTCCACTTCAGAACGTGCCTGCAGCTCCAACAGCCCCATCAAGGCATGCCTGAGACCCAGGAAGGTGGCGGAGATGGGGCAGCGGTCCTTTTCCTCCCATCCCCGTCATCCTCACTTGGTTCCCATCCGTGCAGAGTGCCGATGAGGCCACCGTACATCAGCCGGAGAGCAAATGTCATGTGGGGAGGCCAGGAGATGGATCAAAGGGCGCTCACCGCATCAGCCCCAGAATGAAGATGGAAATGTATCACCCCCTCGAGCTCGGAGCCAGGCTTAGCCTCCTCCACCGTCCTTCCATGAACAAACAACAACCTCACAGCATGACAAAAATGATGGACACCAGGAGAGCTCCAATCAGGTCACCTCTTGGTGCAGAGAAAGTTTCTGTCTTTGAAACTGGAATCGAGAGACGGTATGTTCGGTCCTCATTTCAACTGTGCACCCAGGCAGCTTTGCCTGACCCCCAGGATCCAAGTTAGGTCCCCTCGCTTTCTCTGTTATCATTCCCTGGTGCTCTCTGTCATAGCTCTCACCACACAACCTATGTATGCTTTATTTGTACAAGTATTTGTTTAATATCCACTTCACCTCTGTACTCACAGGTATAAAGGCAGTCATGTATCCCGGGTCTAGCATCCTACTGAGTATATAATATAATCAGCTCTCAATGTATTCATCCAACAAATAGTTCCTAAGTGTCTTCCACATGCAACATACTATTCTAGATGCTAGTCAGCAGAAACAGCAGACAGATGGATAGCTTGTTAAATTAATACAAGACACTGAACTGGGCTATGTGCCTGTGGTAGTTTTCTATGGCTGCTGTTACAAATTACCACAAACGCAGTGGCTTAAAACAAGACAAATGTATTCATCAGAAGTGAAAAATCAGTCTCACGGGGCTAGGATGAGGGTGTCAGCAAGGCTGTTTCCTTCTGGGGTCTCTATCTACACAGAGACAGAGGAAAGAAGGTCATGTGACAAAGAAGGCAGAGACTGGAGGGATGCAGCTGCAAGCCAAGGAATGCCAAGGGCAGAATCTATCTCCTTGCCTTTCCCAGCTTCTGGAGGCCATCCACATTACCTGGCTCTTGGCCCCTTCGTCCTCCAAGGCCGGCAATGTAGCATCCTCAGAGCCCTACATTTCTGACGTCTGCTCCTGTGGTCACATCTCCTTCTCTGACTCTGGCCCACCTGCTTCCCTCTCATAAGGACACTTGTGATGACACTGGACCAACTTGGATAATCCAGGGTAATCTCCTCACTTCAAAATCTTTAACTTAATCACATCAGCAAATTCCCTTTCACCAGGTAAAGGAACATTCAGAGGTTCCAGGGATTCATGGATATCTTTGAGGGTCCATTATTTAGCCCGTCGTGGTGACCTAGGTAAGACATATTTGGAAACCTTTGAATGAAGAAGTTTTCCTAGATTTCAGCAATCTCTTACTGCAAACCTCAAGACGTTTTTACAAGGTACACATTCTATACTGGGAAATCACATCTTACTCAAACTGGAGGTGATGTTTTCTCATCAGCTCCGAACGTCTGTGACATATACGTGTGCTGTGACCACCTGCCTAGGAGCAAGGGGACCCCTTCTATGGTGGGTTGAATGTGTCCCCCCCCAAAAGATATGCCGACGTCCAAACCCCAGTACCTGGGAATGGGGCCCTATTTGGAAATAGGGTCTCTGCGGATGTAATCAAGTTAAGATAAGGTCCTACTGGATTGGATGGGCCCTAAATCCAGTGACTTGTGTCCACATAAGGAGAGTGACATTTGCACACAGAGACAGAGGAAAGAAGGTCATGTGACAAAGAAGGCAGAGGTTGGAGTGATGCAGCTGCAAGCCAAGGAATGCCAAGGATTGCCGGCCACCACTGGAAGCTAGAAGAGGCAAGGAAGTCTCCTCCCCTAGAGCTTATGGAAGAAGCATGGTCCTGTGACACACTGATTTCAGACTTCCAGCCTCTGGAAATGTGAGAGAATACAGTTCTGTTTTTGTAAGCCACCCAGTTTATGGTATTTTGCTACAGCAGCCCTAGGAAACGAATACACCCCCTCTCCCAGCCCCGACCCCAGGGGCTCCCAGAAGGGCTACCCAAGGATGCTGCAAAGCATGCCCACATCCCATGCCTCCTTCCCGGGCTGTGGTCCATTTCTTCCCCGTCGCACACACTGGGCCACAAGGAAAGGCTCTGCCGTTGGTAATGAACCACTGATTCCCCTCCGCTCAGACGGCCTTCTCCAGAATCAAAGTCACCACTGTGAATTCATTTTTTTCCCTTGTTTCTTGGAAAGCACCTCTCAGGACTATTTCAAGAAAAACAAATTGTGAGGTTTGCTTAGGATCTATTTAAAGGGAATCATCAGGGCAACTTCCAATAACAAACCAGAGGCCAGGCAGAGCTTTAGGACAAGACTGGAGCCACTGTGAGTGTGTGTGCACTGCCGGCCAGGCTGGACCAAGGCTGCCACACGCCCATCGCCTGGCACGCCCCTCGCTCACTGGCAGCTCGGTTGTTCCTTCCCAGCCCTCCGCCCAAACGGACACAAAACTGCACGATCACCAAAAAAGAACTGCCAAGCAGTATTGCTGTAAGGTTTCCCACCTTGGAGAGTTTAACAGGAACCATCTTGAAGCCATAGAGCTCCTTTCACCCAGAAATCCTAAACCACTTGGTTGTAGCTGGCTCTGTGTGTACAGAGCTTTTTGCCAGGCCTCCAGGGTGAGGTGAGTAGAAACTGTCCCCTGCCACGGCAAGAAGGGTACACTCCAGCTGAGACCTCAAGGAAATGAAGGAGCCATGGGAAGATTCAGAAAACAGTGTCCCTGGCAGCAGCAAGAGTGTGTGCAAAGGTCCTGAGGCAGCAAAAAGTTTGGCCAGTATTCAAGGAACTGAACACAGTGTGGCAGGAGTGGTATGAGCATAGAGAAGCAGGGGCAAGATGGCGCCGGAGAGGAGGGGCCAGGGCCAGGTCATGCAGTGCTTTACTCCAGGTTTGGATTTTACTCTAAGTACAAAGGGAAGCTGCTGAAGGGTTTTAATGATGGGGCTGGAAAGGGAGAGTAGATAGAGACAAGTCAGGGGAGAGTGATGAGGTTCGGTGACTGGATGGGTGTGGGAAATGCAGACAAATGAGGACTCCAAGATGGCGCCCAAGCCATGAGCCCATGCCACGTGGCTTACTATGTGCAACATCTTTCAGATTCTCTAGATGCAAAATTATGTTCAATGATTTCAGAGTCTGTACCTTCCAAAGTTGATGACGAACTTCCTAGAATGTCCCCCAGTGTCCCTCCTTTGAGATGGTACCAACACAGCTCTGTGGGCTGTAGGGGGACCACAAAGGGATGCGTGCAGACTCCACTCACCCAAGGTCGCTGGACCAACCCTCACAGACAAACTCTCCATCCCCCATTCATTCCACACCCTCCCCAGGCGCATCGTGAAAATCAGGCGCATTCCAAAATCAGCACACCTAACATCATCCTCGACTCCAACCTGAGTTCTCTCCCTGCAAAGCCACAGAAGTGAAAGTCATTAAGAGAGGTCAAAAGAGGGAACTGGGAGGTGTTTAAACACTTCTAGGGAGCAAGGACTGAGCCTTTTCCTTCCTTTCTTGTTCTCAAACTTTTCTGCACATACTGGGAACATTGGCTGTTGATGCATGAAATATTGAGGCAACCTTGTTTATGCTCTTGGCACCTTCTTTGGCTGAATGTGCCTTTTCAAAATCAAGATGTTCTGGGAATTTTTTTTCAATAAAAATATGAAAATATTCCAAAACAGAAAGGAGTACTGAGGGTAACCATATAAAAACAATTTAAGCTGAGAAAAATAACCCAGTCCCGCTGAGTCCCAAAGAGAACCTTGGTTTCCATGGGATGTGAACGAAGCCCAGAGCTCCTAGCAGTGGGTGGGATGGGACGCTTGCTCTCAATCCAAATAAGCAAACATCCTCCCCGAACCCAGCATCCTTGTCCCGCAAGTTGTGGTTCCAATTTGCTTCCTGTTTTTGGCCCTCCCCAAAATACATCTCACAATCTTTTTAATTTTCATCTCCCCACCTTGAAAAGCACAGATTTGCAAGTGCGAGTATCTTAGCAGGGAGACAAATCCAGCAGGCATTCAAGACATTTAGGCGAGAAGAAGTGCATCTCATCAGAAAATTTCCATTGCCAGCACTTTTTTAAAATTCCCAAGATAAATGGGTTTTTACTTATAGGACTACGGGCTCCATTATTCTTCAAACACTTTGCTGCTTCCAAGGAGCCAAGAAAATTGGTCATGTACCCGGCCAGCTGATCCACCCTCAAAAATCTTAATGAAACCTTAATGAAAAGGCCCTAATTTTCCCTCCCCTTTAATAAATGTGTCTTCTCTCCTTCCCAGGAGTATTCAGCACGTGGAGTGGGCAGGCAAGGTGCCCAGTTTATGCAAATGGGCAGAAACACCTGATTTACCAGGATTTTCCCCACTGCCTTCAATCCAGGGGTCCCTGCTCCAGAGGGCCTGGGAAGGAGAGCAGATGACTCATGGACCATGACTCCAGGGGACTCAAAAAAAAAAAAATCCACATTCCGATGTGGATTTTAATGTTTACACATATATATGTACGGGGTTGGGGGAGGGTGTTAAAAGACCAGAATCTCAGAGACGGCTTGAAGGTGTCATGAAAGCTAATTCAGGTGGAAAACTTTCCCGGGAAAAAAAAAAATTCCCCTGCTCTACAAATTCCCCTGCCTCTAATCTGTCTTTCAGAACCTGGAAGAGAGCAGCAAGAATTTGGACCGTGGCCTGGAGTCACAATTTGCAGCTGTCTTTCCTGTACCCTCAGGCTGGTACAGCAGGTGCTGTGAAATCTGGCTGACAGGTCAAGGTGATCCATTTGCCGAGACTTCTCTCTGTTCAACTAATCTCCCATCACACCTCTGGTGCCTGGTAAAGGTAAATAATTACGACTAAGTGCATAAAGTAGGAGGGTCTTTGCACGCCTGTAATTATTACCTGGCAAGTCTCTGCGGAACCTGGGAGTTTCCCAGAGGGCTGGGGGGGCCATTTCGGTAGAGGATGAATCAGGGTGGGTCCTTCCAGGCAACATCTGGCTGGAGGAACCAAAATTCAAACCAACACTGGATGCCTGTTTTGTGGCGTGGCTGGAAGTCTCAGAGTCAAAGTTCTCAGGCTCCTAAGCTGTGATAAACCTGGCCGAGATGCTCACATACCTCTGAAAGTGTCTCAAAGTAAACAAAGTATCATTCCCTTCAAGCTGCACTGTCCCACAGAAATATCATGAGAGCCACAGGTGTCTTTTTTAATTTCCAGTAGCCACGTTTAAAAAAAGAAACAGGCAAGATTCACTGTAATAACTCAATTGACCAAAAATATTATTTCATCATTAAATATAAAAAATTTCAGCTAAATATAAAAATTATTAGTGAGATCTTTTTTTTCCACACTAAGTCTTCAAAGTCCATGGGTCTGTTGTATATATGGCACATCTGAATGTAGACCAGCCACGTTTCAAGTTCCCATGTACCACATTAGACAGGGCAGTCTCTGAAGGTGACATTTCCACCTCACAACATTTTGACTTCCCATGAACATTTCACATAGAATAAATGAAATCGTGATACCTGACCTTTACTTGATTTAAAATGCTCGCCCTCTTAATAAGATAAGAATTTCTAAACAATGTATTTTGAAGAGCACCAAGCAGGTCTGAAGGCCAGCCTTGGTTGGCACTTTCCTTCAAGTGCTAAGAACTGCAACCAAAGCGTTGTGACTTAGGCAAATCAGTTTTTGCCTCCTCAGAATGGAAAAATACATACAGCCAGATTCTTGACTGCTCCGCCCCTTAGGGCCGCTCACCAACCTCTGGGTGAACACACACACGTGTGTTCACATGCTGTTTGCCAGGGACCCTGGGCACAGAGGCTGCCCTGGAGGAGAGCAGGGCCTAGTGACAGCCGAGCAGGCTGAGAATACAGAGGCACGGATGGCCGTGCAGCCGGTGGCCGCCCCATTGAGAGGCCACCCGGGTAGGAGCCTCTAGGCCTGGATCCAGGACTATGGCTAGAAGTTCTGCAGGAAGGCAGGAAGGAGGGGACAGGAAGGGAGCAGTAGGTACAGAGCCTGCAGCCACCCAGCTGTCAGGGAAACGCAGGCTATTAGTTAAGCATGGAAGGAACCACCCACAGCGGGATGGTCGAGAGCAGTGCAGTCCAACCCCAATATAATGCGAGTCTTATGTGTGGCATTTTTTAGTAGCCACATTAACAGAGGTGACAAGAAACAGGTACAATTCATTTTAAAAACATATTTTATTTAACCCACTTTTTCCAAAATGTGATCATTTCGACATGTGTGATATGTTACGTTCTCTTGTCACATAAGTCCTCGAGATCCGGTGTGTGACTTAAAATCACAGCACATCTCAATTAGGAGCAGCCCTGTTTCCACGGCTCCAAAGCTACACACGCCGGTGGCTACCATATATGGCTGCGCAACTCTCGCTGTGGGTGTGTGTAGAAGGATGCATCACTTCTGCTCCGATTGAGTCCAAAAGAGAAGTCAGACCAGCTGAGAGGGAGAGGGCTAGGGATGCACAGGGAGGTCAGGTCATCCAGCCCGTTGGAGGGGTCAGCACGCCTCGCTGGGCGCTCTAACCAGTGCGTGAATGAGAGGCACCGGCTCCTCTCACGCGTCCCCAAGGGTGTCTGTGCAAACAGCATCAAGATGATACAAAGCACCGAGGAACGTTCGCTAAATTCTGCCAAGTGGCTGGACACCCGATCACAAGGGTGACCCAGAAAACAGCGAGTGCACCTGTGATGGGGGGCTTGGCGCGGAGCCCGGCGCGGAGGTCACCCGAGGTCACTGCTGGAGGCGGGGAGCCCGGCGGCAAAGCAGCCTAATGTGGAAATGTTTGAATCCGAGCGGGTCAGGCGCAGGGGGCAGCCTCGAGGCCGGCGGGGGAGTAGGCCTGGGCGGCGGGGCGGGGAGCGCAGCGCTGACAGTAACCAGGAGCGCACAGGACCATGTGGCCCACGGCGCGCGCTGGCCAAGACCCCGACTGCGTCTTTTCTAAGAAGTCCGGCGGTGCCTGCGTCCTCTCTGGGCAGAACGGCCTCTCCCCTGCTCCCAGGTCTTAGTTAAGGAGAGGGGGCGGGGTGTCGCAAGGGAGAAAAGCCAGCCAAACTCAGCAAGGATGTGGAGAGCAGCCTTCCTTTCCCCCTGGCCTCCCCCTCTCTGCAACCGATGCCGGCGTTGTGAATGAATGAAGGGGGCGCTTTCTCCAAGATGGCTCTCTACCCCTTGGGCACACGTCACGCTCCAAATGTTGAGCTGGTCTCATCTGCTCCCGTCCTTCTCTTGGGGGTGAGGAAGGGACGCCCCAGAGCATCCCTCGGTTCCCCCTCCTGCTCCTCCCCCCGCCCCCCCCTCAAAGGCACCGTCCACCTAACTTCAGGAGGTCCGCCCTCCCAGCATCTGGGTCTGGCTTGGGGACCTACGCTTCCCAGTTGCCCCCCAGCACCATACAAGGGAGGGCAGCATTACAACACGTGTGTGTTTGGGTCAGGAGCACTTCTGAACTATGGCTCCAAGGAAGAACAGCCTGTACACCCACGCCGAGTCTCCCAGCAACAAAGAATGTACAACAAGGAACTGATGAGCCCTCACGAGCAAAACAATTTTTTTTTAAAAGAGGTGCAGCGTGGTCTCTTTATAGGGTCCTGGAAGGAGGGTAGCTGGATCGAAAGGCACCCTCCCTGGATGGTGGTGCACCAGGGTCATTCCCCGCTCAGGGGTTTATGACTGGGCTTACTCATAAGCCCTTGTAACACGATTACCGTCGGGGTTTTGCAAGCTTCCAGACCCAGGTGTGGTTGAAGGTCAGCTGCTGGCGAACAAGGGGCTCTCCTGCCGTTGGGAGAAGGTTATAAAGAATAATTTTCCTGCCCAAGGGCTTGTAGATGATTAACATGTTTCTTTCTGTTAACCAGAGACTTAATAGTTATTCCAAGCACTCTGATAGTGCAGGGGTGTGGGGGGAGAAAAGGACTAGTTAACCATTAATTGAGGGAAATGCCATAAAAGTTAGGATGGAAAACACTCAGTTTGGGAGAGGAATTCACAGGCGATCCTGGTGGGGAAAGAGGAGGCGATGGAGCCGACTGAGGCCATAAGTTCATGCATACTTACAGCAGGGGGATTTTTTTTTCTTTTTTTTTAATCCTTTTCCTTGCTACATTGCTCGGAGGAAACAGTAGGGATAACAAAATAACAAACACGGGAACATTATAAATAAAGCCGGTTTTATTGGCTTTTTTTTGCTCCGCCTCTCACAGCCTAGCTTGTCCTCTGTATGACTTCTTCTTTGGGCCTCTTTGGGGAGAAGAAAAGGAGTCCAGGCACCCCGCAATCAGAGGAAGCCAGGGCGTCCAGGAGGCCCACACCAAGAGGCCTCTCCTGGAGGAGAGGCTGTCTGTTTGCTGCCCTGGAGAAAAGCAGCGTTAGCCTGTTTCTTGCAGCCAGGTTGTGGCACCAGGTCCTGGCGCCCTTGAGTGCTTTCACAGCAGGCCTGGGCCAGGAAACAGGAGGACGCAGGGGGCAAAACCCTTGCCTTGCACAGACAAGTCCCAGATACCCCACCATCACCACCAAAAAAATGTCTGGGTGCAGCACACAAGCATGTGTATTTTTTTAAGGCTAAGTCTCATGTAGAGCCAGAGTTGAATTGCTGTCAGCCAGGAGACCGGGTGGGAGGAGTGAGCTGCGTGCAGGGCTCACTGGGTAAGGTGGGGTATGAGTTGGTGGCCCCAAGAATGACAGCAAAGATGAAGAGTGTGTGATAAACGTGGATGGCCAAGAGGTTCTGGGCGGTGTTGGAGAAATGCCCAGTGGAGGGACACCCGCCCCTCCTCCCCTCCCAGACATTTAGAAAGACATGGGCGATGGCATAGGTGTCTTTGGACCCCCCCCCTCCATCTGGCTCCTGGAGGGGCACAGACCAGGGAAAGTTGACTTCAGGAAGGCATGTCCCAAGAGCATGTGACAGCAGACATTCGTATGGTAACTCAGCTACTTGTACCGGGCAGAGAGAGATGGCTTCTCTCCTGAGCTGTGTTCTCAACTTGCTCCATGAATGAGGGCCTCAGATTTTCCATCTGTTAACTGGAACAATAATTCTTGACATCCGCTTGCCTCACTTGGACACTATGAGTAGAACATTTTCCCCAAGTGCTTTGGGCTCATGTTAAAAGGAACTACCCAAACATTAGCACACTCACTGCTGGATTTTCTTGGACACCGATCGATTTAAATGGATAATAATAAATTCCTCTGCCTATCTTTGTTGAGAGATTATAGGAGAGAGAATCCCACAAGACCTTGGTTCTAGAAACTTCAGCTCTCTAAAATCTCTTTCGGGAAAAGGGTCTGATGTTATACCCAGGGCTGACAGATGGCAAGAGTTGTCTCTAAAATATTGTGGTTTTAAAGGTCCCCTTCACTGAACCATCTAGACAAAAGCATTCTGCACTGAAGGATGAGAATGGAGTTGAGTTATTACTGTACTTTGGGACCATGTATAGACATTGGGTGGGTTCCAGATACATCCACACTCATTCACTTATTCATTTATTCCATAGCAACTTACAGAGCATTTATCACGGGCTCCCTACAAAGCATCCAACCACCAGACCCAGGTGGTTTGCCACCATCTCACCTCAGAACCCGCTCTCCCTGGCTGCACCCCCCTCAGGCTCAGGCTGACTGTCTTGCACCCCAAGGTCTGCTCACATCTCCCCTTACTCTCTTTGTCTGCGGGGGTCAGGGAGCTGCCAGGCAAAAGGAAGTTGTTCTGGTTTGTGTGTGTATGTGTGTATGACACCCAAAGACTAAAGGAGAGAAGAAGAATAGAGACCTCAACAACCATTGTTCTTCTCTAATATCCTGAGATGGGACTTCCTGGGGGTGAGGTGTACGTACAGTGATCCTGTCCAGGTAAAATTTCCCGTCTCCCTAAGGAGTTTGTAAGTTTCTCAAGCATAAGGATCTGAATTGCCTTAAATCCGGCAGGGCTGTTTACACAATGGGCTTTTGTTGAATGGCAACTGAAGAAGTGACTGACGCAGTGGATTTGAGAACTAGATCATTCACTTTAAACTCCTGCTAGTGTGGACAGATGCTGAAGGGGCTTCCCTTGTTCTTGCATAACATGGGGGTCTGCCGTTCCCTATCTAGACTAAAAATGGGAGACTCAGAATCAGAACAGCAACAAAGACACTGCCCCTGAAGATTCCATCCCTATACATGAACCCTAGGCATTGGCTCATGTAAATGCGCTGCCACTTGCCATGGATTGTAAACCGAGTACAGGAAGAACCTGACTGGCACTGCCCCTTGGATCCTGCACTTCTTTTGTTCCTGCCCAGGGGCTTAAAATCTTTCTCAGCCTTTCCTGTGTCTTCCATGGCCAGATGGGAAACCAGTCCATCCTGGACTCACCTGAGAACAGCCAACATGTCTGTTTGCCTTAAGGAAGAGCATTTTACAACCACATCCATCCAACGATAGATGGGGAGTCTCCCAACACAGGGAGGGTGGGTCCCATGTTTGCCAGCAAAGACTGTGCCACCTCTTGCCTGGGATGCCGTGAAAGGGACTCCCACCTTGGGTGAACGGTTACACCCGCCGACCAACCTCTAGGGTCTTTGCCAACTTGAGATCTTTTAATCCTGTGGTTTCAGGTCACGGGACTCTTAAAGAGTAGTGATGAGATATAGACTCCGACCCCACAAAAAAGGACAATGGGTCGAGAAACACAATTGATTTGGTGTTTGGGCCATCCTAACTGACAGATCAAACACGTGTCAGCTAATCCACTCCATGGGGCGGAAGCTGGCCATGTGGACGGCTAAAAAAGCCCGACCACCGACAGCCTCGGTGACGGTGTGTAGTAGTGGCTCCCATTCAGCTGCTGTTCTTGTTCTGCACGGCTCCACCCCGTCCTCCTGACACCTTCCACGTTATCTGAAAGGTGCAGTTGGTACACAGTGTGTGTGAAAGGCACTCACATAAAAGTGATTTTATGGCTCTGGCTTGGGCTTATAAGCCAAGCAAACAGAAAGGTCTCAGGAATAAAAGGGGCAATAAAATCATCACATGATGCTTCGAACTCATACTAAATACCATCTTTATTCCAAGGTTCTCAACGTGTCGTACCAAAAAGTTTAGAACTGTCTTTGTTGCCCCCTTTAACTGGTGGGGAAAGTGAGTCACGGCTGGGTGAGGGCTTGAGAACATGCAGGGTTTGTTTCAAGGGCGCATTCTGTGGTGGGCTGGTGGGAGGGCGCCCCGGACCACACCTTTTTTCTGAGTGTAAATGATTCTGAGCCATCGAGGTAAATTCTACCCACACAACACAGATCCAGAGGGTGGCTCATGGCCTCTGGAGTTAAACATAATAATAACAGCACAGATCAGTTTTCATGCTTCCTGTACATCGGGCACCACCTCCCCTACTTCTCACCACAGTCCCGTGAGGTTGGTATTATTATCCTCCTGTGTAAATTGGGGCAACGAGGCGTAAGGAGGTGAATGCATTTGGAAGGACCCCCGCTGGAGGGTGCGGTGCTGAGGTCGGATCCCAGAGCCTTCACTTTAATGACCAGGGATGCTCACTTCTGAGACGAAGGACCCAGGCCACCATTTTTACTCAGAGGCCAGAAACTTTCATTCACCCCTCCAATCTCCACCTCAGAATATGGAGAAGGCCAGAGACAGACTCGGGAAGATTTCCCTTAGAGATCAAGCGGAATTCCCTGGCAGTTCAGTGGTCAGGACTCCACGCTTTTACTGCCAAGGGCCTGGGTTCAATCCCTGGTCGGGGAACTAAGGTCCTGCGAGCTGTGCGGTACAACCAAAAAAAAGAAAAAGTCCAATGCCTTAGAGATCAAGGAAGCAGGTTGGGAGACAAACACTAACGAACAAGACTATGAGATGAGGCAGACAGGCATTTCTAAACTCATAAATACAAAGAACTCAAAAAAAAAAAAAAGACACGAGATTGTTAAGACGATGGAGAAAATTCTAACGTACTCATTGTTCTTGTTATTTTACTATTTAAAATTTGAAAATTGTCCCCTTGAATGTATTTTCATTGCCCAATAGGGGAGCGACTCAGGAGTTACAAAATGAGATACCACTGGCCCAAGCTGCACCCACTCTGGGGTGCTCACAGGGGAACTCTGGCTAGCTGCTGGCTAGCTGCTCACCTAACCCGGCTCCCCTTCCTCCTGGGCAAACTGGACTGGATTTTGCAACCTCCCTTGCAGTTAAGTAAAGCCACGTGACCGGCTTGTGGCCAATGGAATGTATTCAGGTCAATGTGACTTCTGACCAGTGGGCGTTTCTCCATTGTCTTTTGTCTTTTATGGTCAGTCTCCTGGATGTGAATACTTAGGTGATTGATCTTGGAAGCCACGTCTTGAGGATGGCTGAGGCTCCATCAGCCTGGATTCTGAAGGCCTGGATGGAACAGAACCCCTTCCCCATGTCCTGCCACTGACTGAACACAACTGATTTGGTGTTTAGAGTCATCCTAACATGGGCAAGCTATTCCAATTCATGGGGCAGAAGCTGGTATCACATGGATGGCTAAAAAAAAAAAAAATTGAACTTGGAACAGTTTCAGTGACAGTTATGTTATAAAATGTCATAAAATGTTAAAATAGCTTGCTTTACCTTAACTAATAGGGCAATTTAGAGATAAGAATCCACCCTCTTCAGGCTAAAAAATAAAAATTCTCTAACCATCACCCCCTGACACAGAAGAAAGGAACCCGAGGCACAGAAACATCCCATTATTTTCCTTCTTTGTTGAGTTAGT
>NW_021146792.1:0-23117 GCF_002837175.3 Physeter macrocephalus
TGTCTTGGGTTCCAGTACTGAATCTGCCATCAACCAGTTGTGTAATCTCTGCCAATTTCCTGCAACTCTTTGGCGGAGATTCCTGTCTATAAAATGAAAAAAAAACCAAAAAAGAACTAGATTCTGTAAGGATCCTTCCAGGTCTAGTAGTTGCGTAAGTGATATTTCTAGACCACAATTAAGTAACAGACCACCCTCTCCCCATTATTCCACATCCACTTGGATTCATCAACTTTTTCTTTCTTGCTGATGCACTGGGAGACGGTGTTGGGACCGGGAACCTAACTCATTTCCTGGTACCCATCTCGGGTCACGTCTTAGATGCGGGGTCAACTGAATACGCTTTAGCGTCCTATCTCCTTAGGTTCCTCTTAGAGCAATCCATTATCATATTTGGTTCTTTTTCTGGCATTGGAATTCCCATGATATTCTATGGAAACATTATGCCAAAATGAAAAGTATGAGAATGGCTAAGTATAGAGCTCCAGGCTGCCATATATGTTTGTGATGCTCCCTGGAAAATTTAGAATCCATAAATAAATGGATCACACTCCTTTTAACCTTTGAGAGTTACCACGTAGATCATGTCAACGTTTAATACTTGTAACTAGAGCTCGGAGGACAATTTGAAATAGTACGTTTTAAGACATCATCAATGAGACCTGACATGTGAGAGAATCTTCCTGCACTAAGAACTACAGCGAATGCCACATGGAGGAGCTGCAAACTGGGAGCAAATCCACTCCATCCTACTATGAGCCCTTCCTGTTTTGTCAGCCAGCACGGTTTCCTAAATCTCAAATTGCAGCCGAACTGTTCTGCAATTCCATGGCTAGCTATTTTGGGAGCCTAACACAGCAGGACAAATGTGTACAAGTCCACACAGTATGACAGAAGAATTAAAAATGTATTTACCATCTGTTGGTAGTTTCCTTGTGGGGCTCTTTTCTTTTCCTCTCCTGAAGCCACGAATCGGGTCTTCTTACTTCCTGCTGTCCTCAGAGAGCAGAGTTCTGTCTTCAGATCTTTGGAAATGCAGGGCTTTTTCCCCCCTCCTTTAAATTTCCCAGACTGTTGAACTCTCGAAGTATTTCCGCTTCCAGGATCGTTTCCCTGAAATATAAAGTGGAGTGAGTATGTGAAGAGGTGGTAGTGTTTTATACTTTTTTTGTGTGGCCAGCTTGCTGGCCACACCTGAGTTCTGGTCACAGTGGCCTCTGGGAAGTTCAAGGGTGGAACAAGAGAAGTCAAACACAGGTCAACTGCAAGGAAATTAAGTCCTTCAGTTAGGCATGGGAATTCATGTGGGCCCTTTACAATCTATTTAGACCTTACTATGATGGGATGTGCCAGATGTGAGTCAAAATTTCTAATAGGAAAGGGTCCTTGGAATGTGACCATGGACTTCAAGTGAGAGTCATTCCAGCCATGTAGCAGTGTGGATAAAAAATCATAAGCTGGAGTATAGTTTTGTTAGTTGGGTAACCAGTTAGGTTGCTCTGAAGCCACTTGGTTTATGTAGGAATATTCAATCCTCAATAAGAATCACTAGCTTTCATTTCTGAGATACCTGTATTATTCACTCAAAAATAAAATCTAATAGAGATTAGTATTAAAAATGTTGCTTTAGCCAAAATATTACAATGCAGTGTTATGACTCCACCTGGCCTATTTCATTCAGGTAATGACTTGTTAAAAATTCTTAGGCTACGTAGGTGGATAACTTCACCTTGAAACCAGTGCTGGGTGACCTTGGACCTTGGGCAGGTCCTTTAAACTCCAAGCCTCAGTTTGATCATCTAAGAAATGCGAAGCATGATCTTCACCTCACCGGACTCCGGTGGGGATTTAGATGAAACGACACGTGCAAAACCCTTACCACGTTGCCTGGCATAGAATAAGAGCTTGATAAATGGTAGCTTTTAAAAATTATGATTAGTGGAAGCTGTAGCTGTGCTACTTTCTGTTTGTTCTCAAAACTTGCTGTCATGTTTGTACATGATTTTCAATTCTGGTTTCAAATTTTGTTTTTTAAAAGTTCTTCACAAATCTGAGTCTGAATGTGAAATTCAGCTCATTCCAACTCAGTCTTAATAGGTATACCAGATATAATTACGTCAAAGATCAAGTAAACAGAATATATACCATAGTGGGGACAAGATGCACTGGTTTGGGATTAGCTTCTAATGAGGGAGTTGTGTTGGAGCTTAAGGCTTTGCACATAGTAGGTCCTGAAAAATATTACTGATTCATTAATTCATTTAATGGTTGATGAATCTTTAGTGGGTGTCTGTCATGTGCCAAGGACTGTTCTAGATGTTTGGGGTTTATCAGTGAATAAGACACAAACTCTGCTCTCCTGACAATAAACAAACTAAAGGAAATGACTCTGAATGTTCTAAGGTAATATACTGATGGAATAATAGAGCAGAGCAAGGTGGATCAGGAAAGTCAGGGGGTACAATTTTAAGCAGGGTGGTCAGAGCAGGCTTCACTGGGAGGTTTTTTGTTTGCTTTATTTATTTTTTATTTTTATTTTTTGCAGTACGCGGGCCTCTCACTGTTGTAGCCTCTGCCGTTGCGGAGCACAGGCTCCGGACGCGCAGGCTCAGCGGCCATGGCTCATGGGCCCAGCCGCTCCGCGGCATGTGGGATCCTCCCGGACCGGGGGCCCTTGTTTGCTTTTTTTTTTTTTTTTTTTTTTTTTTTTTAAGAAAAAAAGGCCCTGAGGCAAGGGAGCACCTGGCTTGTTTGGGGCTGGAGCTGTAGGAGGGAGGGGAGAGAGGACATGGGATCTGGAAGACAGAGGGCACCCTGATTGTGTGGGGCCTTGGAGGCCCTGGGAGGATTTTGATTTTGACTCCAAGTGGAAGAGAGACATCTGATGCTTTGGAGCAGAGCTGTGGCATCACCTCATGCAGATGCTCAGCTATGGCCTGAGCCGGACATGGTGGAAGCAGAGAGATGATTTAGGAGGTCAGTGCAATCATCCTGATGAAGGGTGGTGGTGGTTCATCTCCAGTGGTAGCAGCCCAAATGGTGAGAAATGGTCAGATTCTGGATACAGAAGGGACAGCCAACTGTATTTTGGGGCAGACTGGATCTGGGATTTGAAAGATGGAGAGGAATCAAGATGCTTTTTGGCCTGAGCAGTTGGAAGGATGGAGCTGCCATTTACTGAGACGTGTGTGCAAGAACTGTATGGTCCGTCTCTTGGTGACTGTCAGAGAAGAGATACCTCGGGATTCTGGGCTCAAGTGTAAGGCCTCCCTCCAGCTGCTGGGGAAAACCTCGTGAAACCAATGAGCTTCCAGGTGTGCTTTTGGAAGATAAGACTCAGAAAGACTGAGGTATTCACAAGCACTTTTATAAGACTCGAATGAACAGTTTAAAAAAGAAAGCAGCAGTTTTTGGGGTTGTATTTCCTCCTCCATGCCAAACAATTGATTTGGCTTTTTTAGTCTTTTCCTCACCCTACTCCACACATCGAAATGCCACTTCTGAAGAGGAGAGCTGCAGGTGCATCCTGGCACCAGTAGAGGAGCCAAGGAGCCCTGGGAAGACCTTTGAGCTGAGGCCCAGTCTGGGAGGACACCACCCTCTCTCAGACCTGCAGCAACGTCTGTGCCTCTGGGCCAGAGGCCAGATGTTTCTGGGAGGATGGGGAGGTGCTTCTAGAACTCTCTTGACAACTTTCCTATTCCACTGAAACTTCTGTATATTGGTACTGTCATGGCTAAAAGACCAAACATGCATCCAGAGCTGATTACCTATGTGTATCTATAGAGGAGAGTGGGCCATATATGCAAATAAAGAGAAGAAAGAAGAATGCAACAGAGCTGTCACCATGGCTCTCATTAGAAGGGTGTATGAGTTTCCTGGGGCTGCTGTAACAAATAAGCCCAAACTGGGTGGCTTAAAACAAGAGAAACAGGGCTTCCCTGGTGCCGCAGTGGTTAAGAATCCTCCTGCCAATGCAGGAGACATGGGTCTGAGGCCTGGTCTGGGAAGATCCCACATGCCGCGGAACAGCTAAGCCCATGTGCCGCAGCTGCTAAAGCCTGTGCTCTAGATCCCACGAGCCACAACTACTGAGCCCGTGCTCTGCAACAAGAGAAGCCACTGCAATGAGAAACCCGCATACTGCAAGGAAGAGTGGCCCCCGCTCGCTGCAACTAGAGAAAGCCCGCATTCAACAACAAAGACCCAATGCAGCCAAAAATAAATAAAATAAATAACAAAACAACACAAAACAAAAACAAGAGAAATATATTCTCTCACAGTTCTGGAGGCTAGAGGTCCAAAATCAAGGTGTCAGCAAGGCTTTGCTTCCTCTGAGGCTCTACGGAAGAATCCTTCCTTGCCTCTTCTAGCTCCTGGTGGTTGCTGGCCATTCTTGGCTTTCCTTGGCTGGTGGCAGCATAACACCAAGCTCTGCCTCTTGTCTTCCTGTAGCCTTCTTCCCCTCCCTGTGTCTCCTCTGTGTTTCCTCTGTGTTTCTGTGTCTCCTCTTCTAAGGAGGACAGCAGTCATAATGGACTCAGGATCCACCCTAATCCGGTAAGACCTCATCTTAACTAATTACATCTGCAAAGACCCTATTTCCAAATAAAGTCACACTCACTTTCCTGGGGGCTAGGACTTCAATATATCTTTCGGGGAACACAATTCAACCTATGACAGAGGGCAACAGGAACTCACATGGAGAACTGACCAGTGGGGGGAGCCACAGAAATGGAGCAATAAAAGGAAAACAGTTACATGTGAAATCCTAAGTGGAGGTCAAATGGGTTTGGGAGTAACAGGAAATATTAGATAAGAGACGCCTCACTTAGGATAATCTCCATCTGTGCTTATGGCCCTGATTTTTTTCTGTCAGCGTTAAGAAAATATATATTGTATAAATGAAAAGAATAAAAAAATAGCACTTCTCTGACTCACACATTGGGCAGAGCTGCAAACTCTTGTGATAATCAAGGAAGACTTCGCAGAAGTGCTGGTGCTTGAGCTGGATCCTGGAGGGTGGGGAAAGATCGCCATGCAAGGAAGGGCTTCCCAGGTAGAGAGAAAGTATATGCAAAAGCACAATGTTATCTAGGTGATCCACTCTTTACCCCCTTAAGGAGGGTGAAAAGTCTCTAAAAGCAAGGCCCAGATTGTCTACTTAATCTGTATCACTCAGAAACGGTTATTAAAGAAATGAAGGGGCAAGAATGTTTCTGGTTTTAATATTAAATGCACAAATCAGCACACAGTAACCTGAAAAAACATTAGGAGCATCTCTAAGGCGGAGTTCATTCTTGGACACATTTGCCAAAGCACAAATATGGAAACCCCACCCTCAGCCAGATCTGAAGAAATCAAAAGGCTGATGTGGTATAAATTCCTCTGCCCTGATTGCATAAAGGAGATCTGCCAACATTTTTGTCTCTGATATATTCCTTTCTGCACAAAAAGCTGAACTGGATTCTTAAAAACCTGATCGTGAACTGCGATAGGCAATTCTGAATCCCCACCAGGATCTAGGAAAATTAACTCCTCAGTGATCTTCCTAAATAAGCACCCAAGCTCCCCACTTCTGAGATCTGCATCGGGATCTGCCTAGGTTTCTGTCACAGAGCAACTCCCTTTTTTGGCATAAGAATGTACAGGATGGCTGTAAAGTTCACACTGGGTCATCTAAGTCTCTTTAAATGCAGGATGATTCATTGCTGGGGGTGGGTGAGAGAGCAGAGGGAGGGGAAGGAAATGCTGAGCAGAGAGGCGGAGCAAAGTCATTATGAAATTGACTGCAGAAAAGCTCCCGCTGGGAGTGCTGGGGTCACATGTTCTTACTATTGGTATTTCAGCTACAACTTTTAAACCAGAGATGGGGGAGGGGTTGGAAGGCATCACCTTGTAACTCGATTGGCTTTCAGAGGAGATGCATCCGATGATACCTGGCATATTGATTAGAATTACAATGGAGGATTAATTTCTCTTTTTATCTGACGAAGAAGAAAAGCTCTCCCATGACATTACAGTTAGCAGCATAAGAATCTGGCTGTATGGTATGAGTGAACAATTTGTCTTCTCCTACTTGATTTACTCACATTCTAGCTGACAGGGTCTTCCATTCTGTGCATTCATTTTGTACTTAAAAAGGGATTGTTTGTAATTTACAGTTGAAGTCTGAGTGCTATTATTCTGCTCTGTCAGAAAGCATCTGTGACAGGAGCTATCACTTCATGTCTGTGCCACAGCACAAAGCAAAGCCGGATCTTCCGTCATCAGTCTTGAGAGCCCCCCAAAGTCGCCCAGCAGTTCTACTTTGGAGAGGCCTGACAGACAGGGGTTCTGCAAATACCAAACTGCCTGACAACCCCTGCTGAAATCCTGACACGGACAGTCTCCTCTAGTTGTTTATGTCAAAAAGTGAAGTTTGCCAATGCATTTTTCTCTGACTCTTCCTCTTTGGGGTAAACTTGGTAAATTCCTCATAAAACAGTTGTCTTAAACCCTGACCCTCATTTGGATCAGCTTTTCCTAGCCGATACTGACTCAAGAAAAAGTAACTGTGAGAGCTTATAGCTATGTATTTTAATGTCATGAAGTCAGAATAACGATTTGATGGGGTTTTTTTAGCCTGTTGTTGCCCCTGATCTTAGTTTGAAGGCACCCTAAGCTTTACCCTCACAACCCATCGACTGCCACTATCTTAAGTGTAAACAATGGTGGCTTTGGGCTTTGATTTTAATTTGGAAAATGTATTTCTTTTGAGGAAACAAAATGCCAAGTTGTTAATGAAATGCTTTTAATAGATTTCCAAATGCTTCTGGCCAATACCAAGCAAAGTTCAACTCACTCATTCCAAGCCTTAAAATGTTGTTCATTTTCTTTTCATGTAAGAAGAACTATGTTCTATAGACGATTAAGACCATAAACTCTTGTTATTTCATAGGTCATTGTATTACATTCAATGTCGGACATAGTTACATTAGTGAAAATGTGTCTTGCTTGCAGAATAAATAACAATGGTTAAAAATCATCTCATTTCCTTTTGATGTGTCCTATTATACTACATATATTAGAAACTGTTTAACAAAAAAGCAGATTTCCTTTTGGTGGCTTTGATTTGTTTTCTAGTGAAGTAGCAATAGTATACTTTTCATTATCCATGCCCAAAGCCATCTGTCATTAAAAGGTATCACCCCCAGGGGCTTCCCTGGTGGCGCAGTGGTTGCGCATCCGCCTGCCGATGCAGGGGAGCCGGGTTCGCGCTCCGGTCTGGGAGGATCCCGCATGCCGCGGAGCGGCTGGGCCCGTGAGCCATGGCCGCTGAGCCTGCGTGTCCGGAGCCTGTGCTCCACAACGGGAGAGGCCACAACAGAGGAAAGCCCGCATACCACAAAAAAAAAAAAAAAAAAAAAAGGTATCACCCCCAACCATTCAGCCATAACCAGCTGTAACTTCAGAAGGCTTGTGCTTTCTAAAAGAGAGAGCAAGTTTTCCATTACCTTTCCAGGGTGGCAAAGTATTTGAGGACTCCCCCACCCCACCTCGAGAGACTGAATATAACAAATTTTTAGTCTTACAGATAATCCTAACAGATTTTCGTTTTCCAGGCCCACATCAGGTCTACCACGGAGATTATGCCTTCACCAATAGCTTACTCTCAGAGATCATTTTAACAGGGGGTAAGGTCCATGTTCTATACTGCAAGGGGGAAACCTCAGGAAGGCAGAAAAGTAACTAAGTTACTACTACACTACTGCAAAGAGCCATGCCTAAGGTCTCCAATTATGGGTTCTTAGAACTAATTCCTTCACCTTCCCAGCTCCACTGTCTATACCAGTGCTGTCCATTAGAAATATAATGGACACATGTCATTTTAAATTTTATAGTAGCCACATTAAAAAGTAAAAAGAAACAGGTAAATTAATTTTAACAAGATTTTTATTTAACCTAATATATGCAGAATATTTTAATATTTAATATATGTATATATGTGTATATGTATGTGTGTGTGTATGAGTGTATGTTCTAAGTCTTTAGAATCCAAGGTATATTTTACAGTTACAACCCATCTCAAGTGCTTAATAGCCATATTGGACAGTATAGACCTATACTCAAGCATTTGTTTTTGTTTTAATTGTAGACAGAATCTTATTTAAAATTGCCTAATGTCTGTACTGTTAAGTCATAAACTGTTGGCAGATGTTTAAATACAATGATTTTAATTTCACTCTCGACTATAGGTGATGTCACTTTCATTACCCAGATGCCTGGGCTGCTACAGTTTGGTGGAGGGTCAAGAGAGCTGATTCAGAAGCATGTCCTTTAAGAGTCTCTGTGCCTCAAACAGAGCCCAGTGACTTCAGTTTGGGTGTGGCGAGCTGACCTCAGATTCTATTGTGTGAGTGGTTTTCACTTCTGTTTTTAGTTTATTTTGCTTTTCTGGTCTCTCCAGCTTTATTTGGAAGTACAATCTAAGGAAAGTATATTGGTTTTGCAGGCACACTATGATTTGCTCAGATTTTTAAATGACATATGTGGGCTAACACCCTCCTTATAATACCATGGTTAAAGGTCTGTCAGTGTTTCCATTAAAAATTCAACTTTGGGGTATTTATTACACAGCCATAACAAACTGCTCCAGGCCAAAATTTGGCAAATCTTTCTTTAGCATAGGAGGAAATTCTTTTTAACAATTTTTTAAGAAGATATAAATAATTAAATGTTTACCATTTAAATTTACTCACGTGATTTTTTTTTTTTTTTTTTGGATAGACAAGGCATTCAGACAGATATGTTGTAATTTTACATTCTGTTTGTTTTACAAATTTGCAGTATTAATATTAGCTTTATAAATAAATTTTGCGGATGATTTACACAGTTGCCCTCCCACCACCCAAATTTTTAATGATCCTAGTATTTGATTCTCATATTTGGAATTCTGAGCAATATACTGATTCTGAGAGGTACTGGATCAATCAACTATGAATCTTTAAGTTTCATCATGGTAAAAACAGACATTTTTCAAAAGATAAGATTTGTTTTGCTGTGAACTCACTGCAGATGGAAATGTCTTACTCATCTTTATATTCTCAGGGCCTAGTTATTGTAAATGCACAATGAACGGCTGGTGGTAAATAAGTGATAAACACATAAAAAACATAGCTCAAGAATGAAGACTGTGTCTATTAATAAGGCTCATTTAAATATTCACTTATTAAATACTATCTAATAACTTCGAAAAATCTTTGAAACTGTAAAGAACATGCCGCTGGATCTTTAACCTCTGTGATTTCCCTCATTTCTGAACAACTCAATGGATTATTGTTATTATTGAATGACCCAGTGCTATGCAGGCACAAGCCAGTTCCAAAACATCCTGTCTTATCCACCTCCCGGGAGCATTTGAAGATGCAGTGTGGAAGGACTGTAAAAAGTATGAAAAGCTACATAGGTACAATTGAAATGTAAATCCTCTCCACTGCAAACATGAAAGATAAACCCCTAAAATTACTGTGAAAGTAAACATGGTGAGAAGTACCTATACTTTTACCAGCGTATTTGACTCCAAATGAAGTGAACTTATCTGATGTAGTACTGGGTTAACTGACCCCAAGGTTTTTAGATAAACAGGAGTGACTCTCACTTGCCTTACTCTGTGTTGTGTATCTTTATTTTTCATTGCAGAAAAGCTAAGGCATCTTTTTCAAGTATGACTACTGAGGTCCACTTTCTTTTAAGAATTCAAGTCTTAAAACTCTAAATAATTATATCTATATTCTATTTAACTTCCAATCCATTCAATCATTTAATTGTTACAAGCTGCTGAGCCGTTTGTGTTTGCTTGTCTTTGTTTTGGTTTTAACTATGGAAGAGGCTACTTCCAATGAAGACATATACTACATTTAAAAAGCCTTTACAGGGCTTCCCTGGTGGCGCAGTGGTTGGGAGTGCGCCTGCCGATGCAGGGGACACGGGTTCATGCCCCGGTCTGGGAAGATCCCACAAGCCGCGGAGCGGCTGGGCCCGTGAGCCATGGCCTCTGAGCCTGTGCGTCCTGAGCCTGTGCTCCGCAACGTGAGAGGCCCACGTACCGCAAAAAAACAAAACAAAAAAAGCCCTTACAATTTGGAGGGTCCGTACATTTGCTTTATTAAGTACTCTTGTGCTCCCTCTGCTGCCCTAAAGAAAAGTTTCATGTTCAAGACCCTGGTATATTCCTTACAGAGTGTTCTCTTGGCAATGATGATGCAGATTTGTGCATAAATCAGGGCGCTTCTGAAATGCAGTACTGTTTGACCAAGGCATAAAATGTAATACTTTTTCATTTTAAAAGCGCAAATTAATAAAAGGGGAAGGGAATAAAAAAGAATAAATAGAAGAATTAAGTTCTGCATATGTGGCCAAATTCATCTAGACAGAGCCCTGTAGTATAGACAGTGTTCTTCCTACTATAATGCACTCAGGAATCACTGGCGGGTGGGTGGGAGCTGGTTGAAAGATACATTGGGATTCGTAGGTCTGGGGTGGAACTCTCATTCTGAATGTCTAAAAAGCTTCCAGATGCTGCTGGTGCTGCTTTGAAGACTATGCTTCTAGAAGCAAGATGTGATATGTAATTGTATGATATAAAAGATACTTGATAGGCCATTTTAAACCTTCAAAAGTAGACATTACCAAAACAGTGAAATAGATATAAGAGTGTTTAAGCAATGCAGAACCCAGATTAGGAGGATGGCTCAGCCGGCCTTATTTCTCAATTTCCTTTAATTTCAAAGTTTGACTTACACTTGCCTGAATATAGTATCAGGTTTATGACTAGGAGCATAGTACTACATCTTTGCTTACTGGCTTCTTGAAAACCCTGCTTTTCTTTCTTTTTTTTTTTTTCATGAGAAAGTATTGTTTTTAAAGAATCAGGGCCAGTTATTTGTGACTGTACATTTAAAGTTTTGCCACCTGAAACTACAACATTTCAGTACTAAAAGTAGTGAAACTATCATAAGTATTATGTTGGACCTTGCAGGAAGAAATAGTTACAAATTTTAATGGCAGTTTCTGGCTTTAACCTTAATGGCTAAGTAAGTAAATGACACAGTTCTTATTAATTGTTCTTACTGTTTGGGTAATAAACGTATTTAGCTTCCTTGAGGGAACATTTAAATGAACTGACTCACTCTAATCTGAGTTATGTGTTTTAATGTGTTGAAGGTTGTTAAAATAAATTAACTGCTTGCATCAGTGTAATAATGAAAATATTCCTCTTTTTTTTTAACCCCAAATTCTCTAAATGTAAGATGTCTAAAAACAGAGTGAAGGTGGATGGGACAGTCTGCAGATTAGGAGTTGGAATGAAAACATCTCAGTTAAGCCAAAAACATGGCAACCAATATTTCTGTTATAAAAATATTTTAGATGAGTTAATTTTTTTATGAAAGCTGTCTGAAACTGAAATGAAGAGAAGAAGTTCTCTGTTTATTCACAGGCCAGTAATAATAATACCTGCCTCAAAAAGCATAGGTCTTTTTCGTGCAGAGCTAGCAGCTCCTGCTCCTTTCAGAAACCGGCACTGCCAAGGGGGGAAAGATACATTACTACCCGGTTACGTTCTGAGATATTAACCTTCACCTTGATAATGCTTGTCAGGCAGAGCCTTTTCAGGAAACTGATTTTAATTGTCCACTAGAGGCTGTAATGAGACCAACAATGTCACTTTAGACCAACCTGGGGCTTAAACTGTAACCATCATTGATTTTTAAGTGAAAAAAAAAAAAAGTTGTAGAAACGAGTAAACAGTAGTAGTAGTTCTTTAAAAATAGCCATGTATATGTGCATGGTATTTAAAAATGTGAGAAAGAAAATGATTTCCGGGGCTCTACACCTTCCTAGCTAGGGTGCTGATTTTTATTTCTGTAGCACCTTGGCTCTACAATACAGTTGTTTAAAAGCTGACACATTTTTCTTGGTGACTGTATCCTGCTTCAGCTGGTGACTAACCGTTAGGTCATAAGTAAATTCAGCCAAAAGGTTTCTCAAATACAGCTTCCAGTCAAGTGGAGGCTTCCAGAGAAAAACTTACGTTGGAAGGATCGTATTTCTAGACACTTGGTTCCAAGCACCTGAAAGAGGTCAAATGCTGCCCCGACACCTACCGGTCTTCCAGAATTATCTGCAGCCAGGAGAACGCCGCAATGAGCTCCCTTTAGCATGGCTGTGCCTTCTCTTCCTCCAGGTGCCACACCTGTTGGCCAGGTACCACCCCTCCAAAGAAGAGTCCTTCCCTTACAGCTAACGCCTGGCGGTGGTACCCACGGAGGGACGGGGTGGCGAGGAGTTGAGAACCGCACTTCAATTTGAGTCCAGAGGAAGTTCTCCGGCGCGGATTCACGAGAACTGCCATCTGATGCTCGGTTTCCTTCTCTGTCTCCTACACTGGTTGCCTCATTTCCGATGAAATTAATGATCCCGAATTAGCGGCGAGAGGGGTGCGCGGATCGTCTACCCAGGGTAAAGCTGGGTAGTTCCATACCCAAAGCAGATTTCCGGACCTGCAGAAAGAGAAAGGAGAGCAGGGAGGTCACCAGCTTTCGTAGGCAGGAAAGGTGAGGGTGCACGTGCAGACAGGGGGACCCTTAAAAGTTTCCTCAGTTGCACGGCAAGGCAATCCCCGCGGCTCGGTGGGCTGGCTTCCGGAACGCTGAGGCTAAACCGGTTTGAGGGTTAACATGCGTGAAGATCGGAGTCAGCCCTCTTAGACGCTTGTCGGCGCGCCCAGGACGAAGGGAACGTCGGGATCAGAAGTGGCCCACCTCCTCTCCCACTTGGGGTATTTCATGGGCTCCGACTTGCAGCTCGACAGCCCTCGGAGAGTCCTCCAGGGTCCCTGAGTTGCACCCCGCTGTCGCTCTGTCCCCTCCAACTAGATGCAGGGACCCGGGAAGGCGCGCGAGGACCTACCGGTCACCGCTAAAATTACCTCATCGCTTCAGCTCCCCGCCCCTTTCCCAAACCTGGAAGCACTGTCCCCTCCGGCCCCGGTCACCTCTCCCGCCCCGCGGCCCTCGATCCCGAGCCGGTCTTGGGGAAACGCGCCCGCCTCCCCGGGGGCCTCCGAGCCCGGGCTGCGCGCACCGAAGGGTTAAGGGCGCGGACCGGCCGCCGCGCTGTGCGCTCGCTGTGCTCAGAGCTGCTCGCCCCGCCGCCCGCCGGAGGGTGCCCCCCCCCGGGTGCCCCCCCCCGCCCCCCCGAAGTCGGATCCCAGAGCTGCGGCGGCGGCAGCCAACTGCTCCATATTTGGCTTCTATTACACATTTACATACTGGAGCTAGCGAGCGAGCGAGCGAGCGCGAGAGAGCGCGAGGGCGGGCGGGCGAAGGGAGGAGGGAGGGGAGAGGAGCGGGGGGGGGAGGAGGAGGAGGAGGAGGAGGAGGAGAGAGCAGAGTATACCGCAGACATCATTTCTACTACAGTGGCGGAGCCGTACAGGACCTGTTTCACTGCAGGGGGATCCAAAACAAGCCCCGTGGAGCAGCAGCCGGAGCTACAGCAGCCGCAAGACACTGTTTCTCTTCCTCTGCCCCCCCTTCCCCACGCAACCCCAGATCCATTTACACTTTACAGTAAGTGGCTATTTTTTTTCTCCTCCGATTCTTTCTCTCCCCCCTCCCCCATCTCCTTCTCCCATGATTTAGATTGAGCTCCCCCCCCTACCCCCGCTCTCCCTAGAGGGGCAAAAGCAACAACCAGCAAACAAACCCCAAACCCGAGTCGGCGGCACGGAAAACAGCTGGAAGAGGAGCGAAGGAAATCGACGCGGTGTGGTGTGGTGTGTGTTTGTGTATGTGTGTGTACATACACCCTTTCCCGGCTCCAGCTTCCCGGGCCGACATCCCCGCTCTGGGAGCAGGGACAACTGGCAGGAGGGCTGCAGGGGCTGGGTGGGCGCCCGCCAGGCGAGGGGGCGCGCCCGGGCTGGGGGCACGGGCAGGCGGGGAGAGCGGCGGCGGCGCCCCGCTACGGCGGCTGCCGGTCCGGCCGCGAGTGCGGAGAGCCATGTCCTCCTCCCTGGAGGTGGCGTAGGGGGAGGCGGAGGCCGGGGGTCGCGCTGCCCCCTCCTCCCGCTGCCCCCTCCTCACTCCTCTCCCCGAAGAGGGCGGCGAGAGCGAGCGGCTCTGGAGAAGGGCTGGGCTTGCCCGCGGGGGCCGCCTGGCCTCGGAGCCCCGGGGTGGGGGTCTCCTCGCGGAGGCCGGCCTGGCCGGGCGTGCGCCCGCGGACCGGGAAGGGTCTGCGCCCGCGCCGGGACTTCGCGCGCGTGGCCGGGCGCAGAGCGGGGGGGGCGCAGAGCGGTGGGAGAGCGGGGGGGCGCTGAGGGGTGGGTGCTGGGGGAGCGGGTGTGCGGTGCCGGGAGCGCGGCCGGAGTGGTGGTGGCGGCCCTGGCTGCAGCTGCCGCCGCCGCCGCCCTGTTGGTACGGCAGCTTCCTGATCATGTGCAGCCGTCGCAGCGGCCCGGAGCCGGGAACCCGCGAGCGCCCCAGCCCGGGCCGGCGCCCCCGCCAGCGCCCGCGGCCGGAGCCGGGGAGCCGTGGCAGGCGCTGCTCTGCCCGCGCCGGAGTGAACGGCTGTGCGGCTGCTGGGAGGGTGAATGAAGCCGGGAGGAGGGGAAGGAGGAGGAGGTGGCGGCGGCGGCGGCGGCGCTGCGGGGACTGGGATGCGCCCTGGAGCCCCGCTGCTCGCTCACTCTGGGCCGGGCCGGGCCGGAGGCTCCGCCACTCCTGCGACCGCAGCCGCCACCTCCTACGTGGTTCCAGCGCTGCGCGCAGGCCGGTCCCGCAGGGGGCGGGGCGGGGCAGGGGGCCGGCCGGGCTGAGCAAGAGGTGAGGCGGTGGCGGAGCGCGGCGTGAGTGTGAGTGAGTGCGTGCGATTGTGAGTGTGTGAGCGCGCGCGGGGGGGAGGGGGCGGCCGGGGCCGTCGCGGTGGGGAGGGGGCCCCCTCAGTGGCCACTTGGCTGACTCCGCACCGCCCCGACCCCTTCTCGGCCCCCCCGCCCCCCCCCCCCCGCCCTCAGGCCGCCTTCCTGAACTCCGCGGCTGGTGCTTTCATTTTATTTCAGACCACGTAGGGGGCTGACTGGAAGCGATGAAACAATTCAGGTTTTCGAGGCAGATTGAGCAAGAACCTTAGCGGGGGGTGGAAGTAGGGTGGGGGTGGAGATCCTGCCAGAAAACAAACAAAAAAAATCAGTTTTCAAGGACTGTGGGGTTTGGTTCAATCCCGTGGCTGCTCTGTTTTGTTTTGCTTTCTTAGTATATAATCCTACAGATAAGAGGGTAATATGAATACTTCGGGAGATTGGGAAATTGCTGAAGAGTAGTAAGGGGAAAAAAAAAAAGCCAGTCGGAAGCTGGTTATATAATGCGCGATGTGGCTAACGAGAACGGCAAGCTATTTTTATTTTGTTTACCGTATGCTGTGCAGTAGGGACTCCTACAAACCGGTTCTGTCCCCGAAGAGATTCTTAGTTTCCCTGTGAGATCCACAGGATACAATTAGCAAAATTAGAAGACCCTATTAAACCCACAGAATAAAAATTAATGGCTTAAGAGTGGCATACTCCGTGCACATCCTGGTGCATGCACGGGAATGTGTGTATGCAAATAAGTTCTTTGCCAATCTTGTAGTCACATCTCATTGACATTTGTGTTTTATAATGCAGGCTGTTCTTAATATTTAAACATCATCGTTACATATCGCTCACAGCAGTGGGTAGTTACTTGATGGTTATTTTTAGGCATAGCTAGTTACTTTTTCGACAGTGTTAGTTAAGCTATTTCATTTGGGTTTCTGAGGAGCCCTGCAGTTCCTAGAAGCCCCTGACTTAAGCCCACCGTGTGGTTTATTTGGTGGGTGAAGGTAGTTTGACACTTAAGCTTTTTTTGGAATGCAGTGTTTGCCTGAAGAAACCACCAGAGAGAAGGATGAGAAAATCCTGCAAATGAACTCTTGGAAAGGGACTGCACCATAACGGCTAATGCTTTGGCATTTAATCTCCTCTGATTGCCTTCTGTGCCTGCATCAGTCAATATTTTAGCAGCTCCACAGATAACTGGGCTTGAATGCCACCTTCTACATAAAGCAGAGGTTGAAGGACTCCCCTGAACCTTCTGCCTGCCTGCCTTTCTCATCTCGAAGATACCTGTCAGCGGGTGTAGGTTTTCGGTGTACTTACTCCAGCTCTGATCACTCATGTAATTAGATCAGGCTGCCATGGCAACAGACAGTGTTCCTCCGTCCATTCAGGTGGGTTTGTCTTGTGCCTGGACTACTCCCAAGTGTTTCATGCACAGTATTTGTGCTGCCCCAGCCAGATGAGAGACTTTACTATTTCAGCTGCATCTTCTTTCTGTCATTTTTGGACGGGAGACACTGAATGATGCTTCTAGTTACTCAGCTTTTATAAAGGAGACCAACAAGCTGTGCTTACCGGGTGCAGTATGTAAATGCATCTCCCCAGACAGTGAGAGGAGCTTGACAATCCTGCTGGTGTTTATTGTGAACAGATCAACAAGTATTTGGTACTTGTTAGAAACCTTTCAGAGCTGTCTAAAGCAGTATTTCTTTTGCAGGCTGTCTGGTGCCTTTGGCCTTGCAGGCACTTAACCCTTTCAAGTGCAGAGAAGTCATCCTTTAGAACTCAAGTTGCCAGTAGTTGCGACTGGTTTTCTAAAGGATTTATTCAGCGGAAGTAATTTATTCCAGAAGGATATCCCCGTTGTCAGATTTGAAAATTGGACGGCCGTCATAATAGCAAACAAATGCTACTGACAGTAGGCATTCTGAATGTATTCATTCTTAACTTGGATTTCTTGGCCACGATCCTTATCTTTGTGGTAGTAGGTTAAAAGGTTTTTGTCTCAGGTAAGAGATGATGCAGGCCTATAGCTGGTAGACTGATAATGTATGGTGCTTTTGCACAATAACTTGTACTCTATTTGGGAATATAATTTCATGGGCATTTAATAATTTAGAGAACAGCATTCCGCTCTTTGCATTGGGGGACCACCTTATTAAGCCAGCTGAGCAAAGAAAAATAATATTGTTGGGGAAAAAAAAAAGGGAAAGAAAAGTAGCTTTGGTTGCTAAAGCTCTGTGTTGCTCAGGCAATCCGAATAAGGGAGAGTATTTTAATAACTCTGATATTTGAAAGAAAAAATAATTGAGAATAATAACGTCTTGATGTCATTGTGACCCTGCCAGTCAGTTTACAGTTTTACAGCCCCCTAGCTAAATTGGTAAATCCTTTTTGTTTCCTCTGGGGCTAAGATTGAGAGGGCTACTCAGT
Source organism: Physeter macrocephalus (assembly GCF_002837175.3). Lineage (NCBI taxonomy): Eukaryota > Metazoa > Chordata > Mammalia > Artiodactyla > Physeteridae > Physeter > Physeter macrocephalus. Next base: position 17,333 of record NW_021146792.1, read on the forward strand.
GCTCCTCACAGGGTGTTTATGAATTTCTACCATTTTGTGAGTTTATGCAGTTGGTAATGTGATTGTGACCTGCTCAGATCAAGCATTGCTGTGTTTAAAACGGGCCATTATTTCTAGGAGGTAAATAGATGGGGGAGGCAAGGATATAAAATAAAGCGCAGAAGTTTAAGTTTTACACAACACCTTGGAGGTCCTGGATTACCTTTTACAATGTACAGAAAATCTCTTCACTTGCAGCCGAACGTGAACATGTGTTTTTCAGTGTACAAATAAATTCATCCTAAAATAAGTATGAAAAATGTGCTTGATTGGAAACTGTGAAAGTCAATATTTTCCCTTCTGGATTTCGTTTGAAGAGGGTTTGGTAAACAGAAGCGATACTTCATTAGAAATATAACTAGGCTTCCTGGCCTCTGAATTGTCCTATACTCTTGGAGAAGAATTCAAGGACAGCTCTTTAGCCATCAAATTATACATGAAATGTCTGTCACTGGCCTTACGTTTCAACAGACCTAACTCAGTTGTCTGGGAGTCCCCGGAAAGGCCAGCCTTAAGAGATTATTAAAATATCAATAAGCATGTTTCTGTGACTCCTGGTTTTGTTGTCATTACAGAGTTTGATTCACATTCCTTTTGTATAAATGTGCCTTTATTTTTTTTTCATTCTGAAATGTCAAGTGGATTTTCTGTTTGCACTTACCTTGAATGACAGTTTTTGATGACTAACGCATGGGAACACTGGCTCATTTTGTTTCCTATAAGAAGTTAGTCAATAAACATGTTTTTACTAAAAGCCTGAAATTTGGTGAAGGTAGGAGTGAATGTTAATTCTTTCATTTATAGTTGTCTGCAAGTAACACATAGTTTAGACTATGAAAAGCTTAAATACTTGCGTAAGATGACATAGTACAGCAAGGCAGAATATTATTTTTATAGGGGAGACAGATGATTTGATTTCCATTGCTTTATATCTTTTGATATGTGCAGCTTAACTGCTTCAAACAACAGATTTAGTTCTGCTCATACTTCCAAGCTTATCAGAAGCAGGCTCTCCTTATTTTGTGAAAAGCATTGAAAATAAGAAATCATAGAAATCCCAATAGAGATAATAATTTCTGTTCTAGGGCGTTCCACACAGGACTGCCCCTTTTAAAATAATTTTGTAGTCCTCAATTATGCTGTTCAAATTTTAGTTTCATTCAATTCAGTTTAATAAAATATGCATTCGGAATTTAAGAGGTGGTATAATAATGAGTATACTCCATGCTAGTGTTGGAGAATATTTTCAGATGTTGGCCTAAAAGAGTTGTAATTGGATCAAGGTTTTAAAAATATGTAAATACTTAAAATTACAGGAGTAATAAAAAGGTTTAAGTAACGAATCTTTACTGGTGGAAATAGTTTTCAGAAATCTCTTTCCTGTTTCATAATTTATGTATGTTTGTCTTTATCAGTGTAGTAATATATTTTATAATCCGTATAGATCTGAAGTTTTCAGGCCAATGTACTATAAATATGTGTACTACCTATTACCATCTCAAATGTACTAAAACACATTTTAGAACTATTAAAGACAAAAAAGCAACAAACATTATATTCTCTTTGACATATTTGATGTGAGCAGAACTGATTCATTGATTTTTTTAAAGAAAGACTGAAAGGCAGCCTGTTTTTTTTTTTTTTAAAGTTTGGGGTAGGAGTTTATTAATTAATTTATTTATTTTCGCTGTGTTGGGTCTTCGTTTCTGTGTGAGGGTTTTCTCTAGTTGTGGCAAGCGGGGGCCACTCTTCTTCGCGGTGCGCGGACCTCTCACTGTCGCGGCCTCTCGTTGTGGAGCACCAGGCTCAGTAGTTGTGGCTCCCGGGCCTAGTTGCTCCACGGCACGTGGGATCCTCCCAGACCAGGGCAGTCCCCTGCATTGGCAGGCAGATTCTCAACCACTGTGCCACCAGGGAAGCCTCTCATTGATTTTTTTATAGCTTTTAATGCATCCTATTTGTGGAGTAATGACAATGCAATGGTAATGGCAATAACGTAAGCAAAAATTGTATCCTAAACCTGAAAAATACTTTTCAGAAAATTCATTGTAGTGTAATCACAGTTTGAGGCTTTCGGGGGGCAGAGGTTCCCCTGATGATGGTGTTTGGATTCAGGCTAAGAGGAACTCCCGTTTTTCCTATTTAGGTGCTCTTTAACGGACACGTTTTGTATGAGTTATTTAGCAGAAGTTTTTAGTGATGGTTGTCGTAGCTGCTACCCTGTAAACATTTATGCTTCTAACATTCAAAGAAAATGTATTTTTTCTGTCACCGCGTATGGCAAATTTTCTTTTATTGCACCCTTAGCTTTGGCCTACTCTCCCCGAAGTATTTATATTATATCCTGTATCCATATTTTTTATATATTATCACCTCTTTACTGACTGTCACATCAGTATTACTTAGGCCATCTTTTTATCTTCCACTATTAATAGTATTGTATTATGTTGCCCTGCTGTGCTGTTTAAATATTAAGCGTTCCATTTTTAGCAGATACATAAAACAGTCTATAGGCTATTTTCTGGTATGTTGTTTGTATGTTTTTGCAATACAGAGTCCACTCTGCGTTGCTTTATCCTTGTGTTTCTTCCCTCCAGTGGAACACAGCAAGTTATGTTAACTCTTTGAGTTAGTCTAATTGGTGTAGCAACACAAATGCTTTTGAAATAAGTAGGCATACCAACGTGAGAGTAAATTAATATTTTACAGCATTTGCATCACGTTTGACTGTTCTCTGCACTTCAGCAGAATAGGAGGAGACTGTAATTTGGACTCTATAAAACCTTATCTGCCAGGTGATAGGTAAATAGGATGGTGTGCACATACATCGATACACAAGGCAACACTCTCAACTGTTAGCTCATAAAGCAAGCACTTTGCAAATCCACGGTACCTGCACCTTGTTTGAAAATGATGATCAAGTATTTTGATGCTTCATTTGAGATGTTACTAGATAAAATCAAGATTACTACCCCCTCCCGGCCCTTAAAACAAGTACTGTGTAAGAATAAATAGAATATTATGAGCTTCTATTTAACTCGGCCACTATTTATATTTGTAACTCAACAAGCTTCTTAGTGAAGGACAGTGTCTTCCAAGGACTTCAGAGACGTTATAGTCTAGAACAGCTTCCTTCTTTCTCTGTCTACACTGACTGATTACATGTGGGGAAACCAAGGCCTAGAAAACTTCCTTCTTCTGCATATCAGTCCCAGGCATGCAATAGATGCTTAAATAAATACTTGGTGAATGGATTAGCTAGAAGTAAGAATACTTTGGCTGTTACTCATTACTTTGCAGAGTGTTGGAAAGCAATCGAAATTATTTTCCTTTCCAGCTGGGCTGTGCTCTTAAAAATAGTGAGTGTGTATGGATGAAAATAATCATGAGATGTGTTGCCATGTACCCGAGGATAATTGGCTCCCTTACCTGTTTACAGATTATTCACATTGGAGATCATATTCATAGCTCCAGAATAGTTTTTTTCTGACACCCAATATAATCCTGGGCCTTCTCCTTCCTACTGTTACCTGGCGTGGTCTTAGGAAACCCAAACTAAATTTAAAACCAGCCTAAACAAATATGCAGATCAGCTCCAGTAATCAAAGGCTAAAAAAAATCAGTCCAGCAATGACTAGTGTGGGAATTAGTGTATAATAACTGTGCTACTGATTTTATTTAATCTGGACAGTTGGGAGCTACCAGTATTTAAAAACATGATTTAAATAGATAGTGCTGGAAACTGTGTTAGCAGACTGAGTCCTCAACTTCTTCCATTTCTATGCATAGGTCTTTACCTCACAAAACCTACTGCAAGCACCAAGCTCCCTGATGGAAAGGTATATGGAAGATTCATTCATTCTCTCTTTCATCCATCCATTCACACATTCACTCATTCATCATACAGTGGGTAATTTTTACTTAAACATGCTCAAGATATTGTGGCAGAATGAAAATCACGTAGACATACATTCAGTAATTAAATCATTTAAAGTTTAGTGGAAAAAAAAGTCTAGCGAGTATATGCATACTTAAAATTTTTTTTTTCTGCATTCGATTCTTTCTTCTATCCCATTAGACTGGTATGCTAATAACTGTGCTCTGTTTCATGATTGTGCCTCAAAGTTGCATGTTGATAGTAAGATATGCCTCATGAAAGTTAGACTCTGGCTCAATTACTGTTCAGTCCATGCCCATTTTCACCTGATAGTCCTGTGATTACCAGCATGTGTTTCTGAGGAAATTGGCTAGAATCATTAGAGAAAAGAATGACAGTAGCTGTCTCAAATGGGGAGACCAAGCTCTTAATCTGATTGAAGGGATGACCTTTCTGTGTGTTGGCCTCCCTGTGAGCCCTGTTGAATAAAACCAGACCTGCCTTTTGAGCTGGCTGGTAGCTGTGTAATTCGTATAAAACAATGCAAAATTTGATGTTCTTAAAGTTTAGATTTCAGTGCATGGGCACTTTCAGGTGGAATTATTTTTTAAAGCCATTCGTTCTGTTTCTCATTTTGGATTTCCTCTTCTCACCCCCTGGACCATTGCAGGAGGATCGTGCAGCAAATCACCAGGGTGGTCCATTCAAGCTGCAGATTTGTCTGTCATCTTTGGACAGCAGGCTCGTCCTCCGCAGCCACTGCAGGAAAGTGCGTCACCCATCAGGTGAGAGTTTTGCGATGCTCTCTAGTTTCCATCTGAGGATAAAGTCTGACCTGGGAAAATCGCCTACGAGCCGTACTTTAGCACTTTGTAGACTGTTTAAGATAATTGTCTTTGCAAACTGTATTGTGTGGGAAATTGAGAAATCGCCGAGAGGTTTTTTTTAAAGCTCGGATTAAAGTATTTTTCTTTTTTGATTTATTTGGTTTATGAAGTAGTCTACCTCTGACTTTGTGGATGGTCGATTATTGTGTGTGGGGGGCTCGAGCCCGATCATTTTAATTGTCACCTGTACTTCAAGCTGGTGAGAATGCTTTGCTACCAAACGGTTATCTTAGGTCATGTTTTAGGTTCTTGTGGTAGTATGACCCTTGTGTAGGGAGACGGGCTCGTTTGTTTGGTAGCAACCCATATTTGTTGGGTCTCGAATGCCTCTGTGTCTGTTTGGATTTTACAACTTCCTGATTTCTTCATGTACAGTAAATTTTTCTCATCTGGAGAGTCATGCAGACCCAGGGTGGATGCAGGGTTGATGACTCATGGTTCTCTGTTGAAGGGAAGACAAGAGGAGAGTGCCTACATGAAATCAGGAGACCATGGAAGTTTGTTAGAAGTTGGGGCAGGGAAGCCTTGGGAGCACTGGTATTCACAGCCGGAGGAGACTGTGAAATAGATCCCGTCTTTCTGTTTGCCTTGGGAGTAGTCCTGCTCCAAGCTGTGGAAATAGACTAGTTCAGAGGTTTCCCGAGCCTGGCTGGACACCAGAATCACCGGGAGAGGTTAAAAAAAATAGAATAGGGGCTCCACCCTAGAGCTCCTGAATCAAAATGAACCTTAATGGGCTCTGGAAGTCGTACTGATGTTCCACAGCTTTGCCAAAGGCTTGATCGGGTGCTCTCTGGGCAGCTCTTCCTGAGTCACGTTGGATTTCCTTACTTGGTGAGAGGCACAGTCCACTTTTACCAAACCTCACAAACAAAACTCTGGATTTTCAGCTAATGCTTAAGAGGTGAATACTTGCTTTATCAAAATGTTCATTTTGAAACTGATTCAGTAGATTTCTTTAAATAAAGAACCCCCCCCCCCC
>NW_021146792.1:23345-25000 GCF_002837175.3 Physeter macrocephalus
GTTGTGGCGAGCGGGGGCCACTCTTCATCGCGGTGCGCGGGCCTCTCACTATCGCGGCCTCTCTTGTTGTAGAGCACAGGCTCCAGACGCGCAGGCTCAGTGCTTGTGGCTCACGGGCTTAGTTGCTCCGCAGCATGTGGGATCTTCCCAGACCAGGGCTCGAACCCGTGTCCCCTGCATTGGCAGGCAGATTCTTAACCACTCCGCCACCAGGGAAGCCCTAAGATCCAGTTTTTAACTTCCACAGAAATTCCATGGTATTGGAGATAAGAGCGCAGGGCTCTGGAACCAGCCTGTCTGAATTTAAAATCTAGAGCTGCCACTGTGAACTTGGGCAGTCCTGTAATCTTCCTATGCCTCAGTTTCTTCTGTGTAAGATGGAGATAATGTTAGACGTTTCTCTAGGGCTGCTGTGAGGATGGAATGACGTGATATTTGTACACTGAGCAGAATAGTACCTGGTATATGGTTTATGATCCATGAACCTATGCTGTCACTGTGAACCTGTGACTTGTCTTGACGGGGTGATTGTAATGTTCTTGTTTGGTGATGGTTGCTTCTCAACCATACATGACTCGGAATAAGTAAATATCCCTGTACCTTGGTCTTTGGACCAACATTGTAGACATTTGCAGCCCTGCAAAGCCAACGGGCCTTTTATTTATTTTTCTGAACTTTGTGTTAGTCTCCCTTGATTCCTGATGCAGTTTGCCTATGTATTGTTTTTATACCGTAGGATGAACCGCTGAGTTGCAGGCATAAGTGACGTTACTTGTGGTCTGAGTAACAACACACACATACCTGAATGCCGGAAGTACTGTGCCTCAGAAAGGGGGGTCAGTAAAGTGCTACTGGGGGGTGAGGCAGTGGAGAGAGGAAGTTATCATACACATTCTATCCTTGTGAAATATGGAACTGGGTACTTAACATTTTATGGGCTGTGGGTTAGGGAAAGCGTCTTTCAAAGGAGATAGAACAACTCTAGAATTCTGTGCAGAGTTAAGCGTCATAAGGTCTGCCAGTGTCAGCTCCGTTGAAAGGGGTGCGATGTCTTATTGCTGATTTCTCTCTTAGGGGTATTATCCATTTTAGGCAGAAAATCCTCACCTTGAAGTTTTGAGGGAAGTGGCTTAATTGCATATGTGGTTAACACACATGCAGTTTTTTTCAACCTGTGGTGTTTAAAGAGAATCATGTGTTAAAACAGGAATGCCTCAAGAATTTATTGTGAAAAAAACGGGCAGCAAACAGCCCTATCTCTTGGTCAGTATGTGTAGCTTATTGAGAAGAGATCCAGGTTTTTATAGTACATAGTACAGTATATTATGTGTCATAGGAATACTCATATTACTGACAAAGCAGTACAGAGTCACCTTGAGTTTTAAGCAGCTGACATTTCCTAGGATTGCATTTAAAGGAAGCTTATAAGCATTAGCTAAACGTTTTGCATAAATAATGGCCTCATTACAGTCCTCACAATTGATGGCTAAATGTAAGCAAGGAAACAGTATCACTCACTTTGTACTCTGTTATACTCATTAAGGTTTTTTTCATTTAAAAAAATAAAATAAAACCTAGATTACAGTTATTTCTGGTTCTAGCTATTTTATCAATACAATACAGCTATAGCATTTCATGATCTACCTCATTCACAG
>NW_021146793.1:0-25000 GCF_002837175.3 Physeter macrocephalus
TGTGGGCCACATGCTCCCCAGAACTCAGACCACCAGACCGGCCACTCAGGCGGCGCCTCTAATCCCTCCCTCCTCTGAAAGGTTGTCCAGAACTGTGTCTGGTGTCCCCTGGCTGGGACCTCTCCAAGGCCAGCCGCAATCTTACTGATAGCCTTCGTGCAAAGGACGTGCATTCTGGGGATGGGTGAGACCCCTGCCAAGGCACAGGAGGCCACACGGAACAAAGGGATTGATTCTGGTGGTGCTTCAGCTGGGTGTGCCATGGCCATGGCCTCTGTGCCAAGATGCACGTCCTGGGGACAGGCTTGGCTTTGCTCCCCCCGGGGCCCCTCTGTCCGTGGGCCCTCCCTGTGATTTTGGCAATCACTCCCCTCTTGTGTTCTCACCTGAGGGACAGGAGCACTGGCCTGGAGGACATCCGGGGTTTCGCCCTCCGTATCATGCTTTGATCTCCCAGCTGAAATAAGCAGGAGTGCACATATCATTGGATGAGCGCGGCGCCAACCTTCGGAGCCGGGGGTGGGCTTGGGGGGAGCGCGGCTGAGGAGCTGTGTCCCGGGGGTCAGCCCCTGGCATTTACGCCCTTGTTCTCATTGGCTTCTCTTAACAACCAGTGATTTGGATGCCAGACAGGGCTCAGGCGGGCTCCGTGACCTGTGCCGCGTCTCAGCGCAGGTGAGAGGCAGAGTCGAAGCCCAGGCTCCCCACACAGCCCCCCAGCATCGCAGGTGCCTCTCTTCGAGCAGCATCTTTTGGTCTCAGTCCCCTAGGGGCCAGGTGGGCTGGTCCCTGGTGGGGGGGGCCTTGAATTAAGGAGCTACAGGGGCCCTGCGGGGCCGTGGGGCCCCTCACCCGGGCTCATACTCAGTGGGGCCTGAGCCACTTTGTACACTGGGGATGCCCACGCCCCAGCCAGCCCTCCCAGCCCTCCTCACTTGAATGTCTGGGTGTCAGGGTGCCCTGGGCAGGACCAGGTGACCAGGTGTGGCCTGAAGAGTCCATGTGGTCCACGTGGTGACCTTCTCTGGCCCGCCGGCATCCTCAAGTGAAAGGTCTCAGCCTGGAAATTGCAGGAGGCTCCGGGAAGGTAGATGCGCCCGGCCTGGTGACTTAACAATTCCCCAGGCCCTTACCTGAGTTCTCCTGCCCACTGTGGGCTCCAGGGAGCTTCTCAGGGGGACCCAGGAGCTTTTCTGTCTCCCAAAGGGGTGGAAACTGGCCAAGGAGCTCCCTCTGGGTGTCTGTGCCCCCCACGTGCACTGTTGAGTTGTGCATTCTCTCAACATTTATTTAGTGCCTGTCGCATGGGCTCTGAGTCCACTTGCTTGGGTTCAGATCCCAGCCAGCCCGCTTCTCCTGTGGCCTTGGGCAGTGACTTGACCCAGAGCTGCAGCTTTGGAAGCACTGCTCGTAGAGGAGCGCATGAGCTGCGGCCAGCGTGGGATGCAGCTTGGGATAGGCACGCCCAGCGAGGGCTGAGGAAGCGTTGGCCGGAGTGGCCGGGAGCCCACAGGGGCCCAGCCTTGGGAGCCCAGGGTGCAGAGGACAGAAGCCCCCTGGGCAGGAGGAAGGAACGGTGGTGCGGAGCAGGTGGAGGAGAGCACGGGAGGCTGGAGCCTGAGGGGTGCTGGGGGCTCACGGTCTCTGCTCTCTCCTCAGTACGGCAAGAAGAAGCTGAAATACCTGCCTTACAACCACCAGCACGAGTACTTCTTTCTGAGTGAGTGCTGGGGCACCCCGCAACCACACCCGGACCCCCTTCTCACCCCAGTGTGGCCCTCTGTCTCCCCTCCCACCTGACAACCTTCCAGACCCAGAAAGTGACACCAAACCTGTGAGAGGAGAAGGGACCACAGCAGCCATCCCAGGCAAACCCCACGTGGCCCGTGATACGGAAGGGACATCGGCCCAGACACCTGCCCAGGGTCCCACACTCATGATCGCTGGGCGGGGTGCCGGCAGGTGCTGTCTGCTCCCAGCCCCCTCGTCGGGTACCGGGGCCCCGGCCGCCTCTGCCGGGGAGCTGCAGAGCTGGCACCACATGCAGGCTTCTGCCCCCGGCTCCTCCCCATCTTCCAGGCCCGCCCGGGTGAGACAGGCCTCTCTAAGTGCCTCTCCTCTCTCTCCTGCAGTTGGGCCACCGCTGCTCATCCCCTTATACTTCCAGTACCAGATCATCATGTCCATGATCGTTCACAGAGACTGGGTGGTGAGTCCAGGGGGCCCAGGAGTGTGGGGAGGAGGGCGACTGAGGCGAGTGGACCCTGGGGGCCTGCAGGGCCCCTGGCATCTCCTCCTGGGGTGGCTGCCTTGACACCCTCAGGAAGGGACTAGCTTTGAGGCTGCCAGGAGCCAGGGAGGCCATAGCACCCCAACCCTAAAGATCCCCCCGTACAGGGCACCCACTGGGAGAGCCACGGCCTCGGCAGAGCTCCTCAGAAAGTTCCTGAAGGCAACGTATGAGCCCACCCATCCAAGGCTCTGCTCCAGCCGTCGCCCTCTTGTGTCCCCGTGCAGCCCCTAAGACCCGGTGGACCGGGTCACACTGCACTCTGGTTGGTAAATGGAGAGCTGCCGGGCACTTAGTTTGCTACAGCTGCATGAGAAAGTGCCACAAACTGAGCGGCATTTCTGTTAAACGACAGAATTGCATTGCCTCACAGTTCTGGAGGCTAGAGTCCGAGATCGAGGTGTCTGCAGGGTTGGTCCTTCTTTTTTTGTTTTGTTTTGTTGGTTCATCCTTCTGAGGGCTCTGAGGAAGGATCTAGTCCAGGCCTCTCTCACTGACTTGTGGATGACCATCATCTTGTCCCTGTGTCTCTTTCCATCATCTTCCCTCTGTGTGTGTCTGTGTCTGTGTCAGGTTTCCCCCTTTGTATGAGGACACTAGTCCTAGTGGATTAGGGCCCGCCCTAATGACCTCATTTCCACTAATTACATCTGTAAGGACCCTATGTCCAAATAAGGTCCCGCTGTGAGGTCTTGGGGATTAAGACCTCAACATACTCATTTTAGGGGACATGATCCAGCCCATAACTCCAGAGAGAGAAAGGGACCCTGGAGAGGGCCGCGTAGCGTGGTGCACAGAGGTCCTTGGCTTGATGTAGATGTGCAGGCGTGGTTCTGGGGAAGAGGACGATGTGCCCGTGATGGGATGCCCTGGGTGAAGCAGTGACCCTAGGCAGAGACTGCTTTTGGCAGAGCAGGGTTCACTAGGACGGGGACAGGGCCCCTGCCCTCGGGACCAAGCGGATAGTCACTGAGTCAGTATTGCTGGTCTTTTTAAAAAAAACTTAGTTTCATAAATGAAGATATTGAAACTCTGAGAGTTTGGGACTTGCCCAAGGTGACACCGAGGGGCGGGTCAGGCACTAGAACCCAGGCCTCCCGATGCCACGGCCTGGATCCTGTCCCCACACCCCAACCACCACTGTCCCATGTTTGTACAGCAGTTGAAGTGCTTCAAAGTACTTTGTCTTACATTCTCTCCTTGGCGTTATTGGCAGAGGTGCCTGCTGATTCTGCTAAGAGGGCCAGGCCTGGGACTCTGGAGCAGGTGGGGCTGTTTGGGGAGGAGGTGGGATTCTGAGGTCTCTGCCAGCCCTGTGCTGGTAAAACCTGTACTACACTCTTCTAAGACACGCTCTTTTATCCGTACCCGCTGTGTTCCGGGAACGGTTAAGCACTGCCTCCTACGTCGTGTCATCTAACCCTGTTTTGCCAGCAAGGCAGGTACAGGCCAGAGGGAAGGAGTTTCTGGATCAGTTAAGTGGTGGAAATTGGAATCCAGATCTCCTGCACCTGAGCTCACCTGGGCCCTGGAAGGGGTCACAGCAGAAAGGGACCGCGATGCTGCTGCTGGGGGCACTTTAATCTGCTTTCATGGCAAATGACTCCTGACATGAATATTTAATCCTTTTTTCTTTTTTTTAAACTGTGTTTGTTCCCTAAGGAACAAAGCATTACCTAGGGACAGCGGGAAAGGGAATCAGACTTTGTACCTGAACCGGCTCAGGTGGCCCAGCCAGGGACATTTGATCGGGCCCCTCAGGGCAGGGCTCTCCCGCTGGGGAGTAGGGTTCAAGCTTGGGTTTCTAGTACAAAACTGTAGCTGACTGCAGCCAGGCATGGCGCCAGACCCAGCGCTCCCCTCGGGCCCACATGGGCAGAAGCACGCCCTGCGCTGTGGTTTTCTGATTTATGGTAACAGTGAGCTTAGGTGCCAAGTGCAGCTGTGACTTGGGCCAGTGGTCCTCAACAGGGACAATTCTACTGAGCCACCTGGCAACATCTGGGAGACTTTTTTTTTTTTCGGCCGCACCACGCGGCATGCGGGATCTTAGTTCCCTGACCAGGGATCGAACCCGTGCCCCCTGTAGTGGAAGCTCGGAGTCTTAATCACCGGGGAAGTCCTGGGAGACATTTCTGATTGTCACAACTCAGGGGGCATGGAGAGCTGTTGGCCTCTAGTGGGCATCCTACCATGCCCATGACAGCCCCCCACAGCTGAGAATTATCCAGCCCCAAATGCCAGCCAGCACTGCCAGTGGCTACATCCTGGGGATGTTTCCCAGGCCTCAGCTTCCTGGAGGTCCGATGTATCCAATACCACTAACTGCTCCTTCTTAGAATTCTCCCTGGGCTTCCCTGGTGGCGCAGTGGTTGAGAGTCCGCCTGCCGATGCAGGGGACACGGGTATGTAAACACATCTGTATGTAAACACAGCCCCTGCCCGGTCGCTTCTCTGGGCTTTTCTTCGTATTGTCGTCATTCTGCAAACATCCAGCCTACTGTTCTTTGCTTAGCTGACTTCCGGCGTATCCCAGCCCAGCGCAGGCGCCACCTCCTGACGGAGGCCTTTCCTAAATCAGGATCGGGTCGGGACGTCACGCCACACTCCCATCACCCCTGTAACTATGTGTCCCCTTCCATATGATATTGAAGGGATCTCTGTATAAGTCTGTCCTTCCAGACGAGGGGCTCTGAAGGACTTCCTTTTGCTCCCAGCACCTAACTCAGTCCCTGACACAGAGAAGGCATTTACTGAATGTTTGTGGAGCTTAACTGAACAGAGCTCGTTTGAAGGATGAGTTTGCTGAGCAGATAAGGGGAGAAGGAGCTTCCAGGTGGATGCAGCCAGACGCAGACACTGCAGACAGCCTGGCTGTGGGGGATGGGCTGCAGATGAGGCCAAGTCGGTGGGCAGGCATGTGAGGGCCGTGCGGCCTACTAAGGGGCTGGATTTTATCCTTTATCCCCCCGGCGGGGAAGGAGGCCCGTGATGGCTTTGAGGATCGCAGTAGCGTGGTCCAGCTTGCATGTTAGGAAGGTCTCTATGGTAGCAAAGTGATGCAGAGACCAGATTGGAGTCTTTAGAGCTCAGACTTGTGGGCTGTGCTTATTGTTGCAACAACTTCAAGCCATGCAGAATCTCGGGAGGTCGGGGGGTGTTCTTTTCCCATCCTGCAGATGGAGGAACTGAGGCACAGCTCAGAAAATTACTTACAGCTACACAGAATAGGGTGGAGCTATAATTAATAGCCAGCAGCCTGACCCGGAGCCTCTGCTCTCATCACTACCCTGCCGAGTCTCTGGGGAGAAGTGATGAGGGAGAGGAAACAGTCAGTGCAAAGGCCCTGAGGTGGGAACAAGCTGGGTCAGGGTGGCTGAGAAGAGAGTGGTCCCCAATCCCTGTGGGCTGATCTGGGTGGGATGGGAGGGCTTAGCAGGGAAAGATAGAGTCTGCTTGGAGCGAAGATGGTCCTCTGGTTGCCATGGTTATGGAGCCATTGGGGCAGCTGGGGGAGGTGCTTGCCCAGGAAGGGAGGAGAGCTTAGTGGAAGAGGGCCCAGGAGGAGAATCAGGTGTGGGAAGAGGGCCAGCAGTGTCAGAGGTTGCTGAGAGGGCCCAGAGGTGGGCGATGGATGGTGTCCCTGGCCTTTGTTGTGCTGGAGTGAATGTCCAGGAAGGAGACCCAGGTGCTGATGAGCAGTTTGTGAGCCTGCCGGTGTCAGGGGTGCGTGCAGATTGTAATGCGCCTTCAGAATCCTCGGGACCATGAAAGAGCTGCTGACCCCCGGCCCCTCCCCATGGCTGGCATCTGCTGGTCCCCATCCCTGTTTATTTCCCTAAGTGCAGAGCTTGCAGCCCGCTTCCTGTTGCTAAAACACTCAGCGTTTCCCTAGACATAAAGACAGCTGTGCACAGCCTGCACCGGCAGGCGTCGCGTCCTCAGTGGGCCTGGTGCCCAGTTTCACGCAGGCCTGTTGAGCTTTCTTGGCCCCCTTGGCCCGGCAGTGAGAGGGAGGTGCCGTGTACACACACCTGTGGTCGGGAAGCCGTAGCCGGGGGCGGGCGGGACACTCCCATATCTGTTTCTCTCCGCAGGACTTGGCCTGGGCCATCAGCTACTATGCCCGTTTCTTCATCACCTACATCCCTTTCTATGGTGTCCTGGGAGCCATCATTTTCCTCAACTTCATCAGGTGCCTGCGCTTTGCTGGTTAATAATCCCTGGGCCCTCGAGCACTGGCACCGATGGGGGCTCTGACGCGAGGCCTCCATGAGGAAAGGCTCAGAGGTCCCCAATTCCTGCCCCGGCCCCTCATCGGGGGCTGCACTCACTCGACCCCCCCACCCTCCCTGGGCTGCTCCGGGGCGGGAGGGAGGCTCCGTTCCCACCGATTCCCTGGGCCCCGTGGAGACCGAGCACGCCGGGCTCCAGTGCTGAGCCGAGCTCCCTTCCAGGTTCCTGGAGAGCCACTGGTTTGTGTGGGTCACGCAGATGAACCACATCGTCATGGAGATTGACCAGGAGCCCTACCGTGACTGGTTCAGCAGCCAGGTGAGGGTGGCCAGAGCTGGCCACCGGGGCCCTGCGGAGCCTGGACCCGAGGTCCGTGTCCTCGGTTCCCGGGAACGTGGCTGCTCAATGGGCCCGGCGCCGTCCTGCGCTTTCCTGGGGCTGCCTGTGTCCTTCCGCTGGGAGGAACAGGGCTGGGCAAGAGAGAGGGGCGGGGAGGTTTTGGAGGGACCGGTGGGGAATCTGGGCAGGGCGGTGAGACCCCTGGGTAAGGCTGGGCCTCGTGCGAAGGAGACGGGGCCCTCTGTGCTTTTGCTCTTAGCCACTCATCCCCCTTCTCCCTGACAGCTGGCAGCCACCTGCAACGTGGAGCAGTCCCTCTTCAATGACTGGTTCAGCGGGCACCTCAACTTCCAGATCGAGCACCAGTGAGCGCAGACGCAGGCGGGGAGCTGGGGGTGGGCGGAGGGCGTACAGTGGAGGGAAGTAGCCGCCAGCCTCCCCGGCAGAGGGCAGCAGGTGGGGACTGCCTCTCTCTTCCCCAGTGAGGTCCCCCCACCGACCCTAGAGCGTGTCTCCGCCCCAGCGCCCCCCGAAGCCTGGAGAGGGGTTCTCCTGCCCTGGGCCACATGGTCATGGTGACGACCACCCCTGCACGTGTGGCTTGGTATCTTCCTTGATCCCGTGAGCCTAGCAGGGCAGGTGATTGGTCCCTTTGTTGCCAGGGAACCCGAGGCCCAGCCCTCCCCCTCCACATGCCAGCCGCCCCTGTGGGCACATAGGGAGAGATGGACGGGGTCCCCTGGGCCCGGCCAGCCTCCAAGTGGGCTGTGAGAGGAGGTGGGTGCTTCCTCACACCCCGGCCCCCCGCACTCTCCCCAGCCTCTTCCCCACCATGCCCCGGCACAACCTGCACAAGGTCGCCCCGCTGGTGAGGTCCCTGTGCGCCAAGCATGGCATCGAGTACCAGCAAAAGCCACTGCTGCAGGCCCTGCAGGACATCATCAGGTAAGGGCTGGCGGGCGCGGGTGCTGGCGCCCCTTGAGGTCCGTGGGGCACAGGGAGGAGACTGAGAGGCATGTGGCTGGGCCCACCCATGGTGGAGACAGGGGCAGCAAGAGGAGCCGAGGCCCTGCTGGCACTGGTGCCCCCACCGGGCCCCTCCGTCGCTAGGAATTGCCTGGCCTCTGTGTGGGTTGGATGAGGACCTTCCCTTGGTCCTTCCACAGGGGTCTCCCGGGGAGCCCTGAGCTAGCAGGCCCGCAGGCCCCTGGCTGAGAGCTGAGAGGAGGCACCCATGCTCCCAGCCCCCCGCTTCCTGAGGCTCCCTGGTCCCTGACTGTCCCTATCCCTCTCTCTTCCCAGGTCCCTGAGGCAGTCTGGGCAGCTGTGGCTGGACGCCTACCTCCACAAATGAAGCTGCAGCCCTCCGGGCGCCCGTGGGGAAGGGGGACCAGGTGGGGATGGTGGCCAAAAAGGGAAGGGTGGGATTGGTTCAGGGGGTGTCATGAGGCTGTGGTACCTGCTGGCTCACAGACTCTGGGTTCGGTCTTTCCTGTTTTGCTCTCTGGTTTCGCTGCCTTCGCCCCTCCCCCCCAGCACCCTCCCTCCTGGGGCCTGCCCTGTCGGCCCGGCTCTCCCCACCTAGGAGCAGAGCCAGGTGGCTCCAGCCCGGCCATTACCCTCTGCCCCTAAGCATCTGCCAGACCAGAGGTGCACAGGTGCAGCCTGTGGCCCCCACCCCCTTGCACCTGGCCTCCAGGCCTCACACCGCCTTCTGTTCTCCCTCAGATGCTCTCGAGGTGTGCAGGGCTGGGTCCTAGCCAGCAGGACGGCTCCCTGAGCCTGCAAGCCTGGCTCCACCCTCTCTGACGGCCGTCTGCCGTCTGCCCCTATGTGGGGCGGCGTGCTTTGTGCCCGGGTCTCCTTCCCACCGCCAGGATCGGTACTTGGGGCGTCCCTGCAGGCCCCACTTTCTCTTCAGATGTCTTCCGCCCCTGGGCCCTGACGCCAGCCTCCCTGTGCCCGTAGCGCAGCCAGCTCAGGCCTCGGGGCCCAGGGAAATGTCCTCCTGGCCCCACCGGAGCCCTCTGACCCAGGGCTCAAGCAGTTCCATCCTGCTGCCTCCCAGCTCCAGAGCCTGGGACTTTGGGTCCAAGGGGGCGTGCCACAGATGGGCTTCGCAGAAGCAATGGCCAGGTCAGGGGTCAGCCAGCCTGTAGGCTCAGCCCTGTCCCGCCATCCCTGTTCAGATGTTTGTCCTGGTTGAGGGGCCTAAAATTCTGGAGCAGTCAGACCCTTCCCCGGAGTGCTCCGTTACCTGCCAGGCAGTGCCAGCCAGTCCCTGGCTGCTTGGCCCGTGCAGACTTGGGTCCCACAGGCTGCAAGCGGGCACTGGAGCCTGCGGGCTCATCCCAGCCCCTCCCCAGGTTGGGGCTGCCCGCGTGGACACTCTCTTTCACCGTCTTCTATGCTGTCGTGTCTTTTCCTGTTTTTTTAACCTTTTGCTACAGGATGCATTCCGACGGGGGTGGCAACGGGACTGGGCCATGTGACAATCTGCCTGTTACCACCCGCCCCTCGCAGCCTCCCCAGGCCCCACAGTGGGTTGAGCTGGGCTCACTCACTGAGGCCATGGTGGCCCTGAGTGTCGGGAGGCAGAGAAGGAAGGAGTCTCAGAGGAGGTGACCCTGAGGAGCCGGGGGTTTGGGGGGGACCTAGTGGGACAAGGAGGGGTTGGGGCTGGAGGCCAGACAGCTGAGGGGACAGGAAAGTGAGAGGGGAGGGTGGGGAGCTTGGTGCCACTGGGAGGATCCAGAGCTGCTGCATTTGGAAATTAACCCACTAACCATTATGTAGCTCCAGGGGAGGGCGGGACAGGAACCAGCTGGCCAGCCAGGAGGGACCCGTCCTGGCTGGTGATGGACCTTCGGGTTGCCATGGCAACGAGGGTCCACCTGAGGCCCTCCCACTGAGAACACACTGGCCAGAAGAGCCGCTGTCCCTCCCCTGGGGCAGAATGGATCCATAGGGAACTGATCTTAATTTTTATCATGTTGCTTCCCCACCCCTACATTTTTGGAAATAAATGAAGTGACTTTATTCTCACTTCCTTGATCAGCGCTGGCCTGGTGCTTCTCCGTGTCCTGCATGCTGATGCTGGGTGGGGTGTCGGTGGAGGGTGGAGGAGGGGGCCCATGTTGCACTGGGAGCCCTTTTCCTCTGTCCACCCCTCCCCAACCCCCTCCCCCCGCCACGCCTGTGCTCGGGAGAGGACTTCCTCTCCCCTTCCCCGAAGTGCACTCCAGGCCAGGAATTTTGGACAAATGGCCCAAATAAATGAGCCCTCCTTCCTCTTCCTGGGGACTGGGGACTCTCCGCAGCTCCCGCAAAACCACCACCGGAGTGAGGCTTTCCGGAAGGTCTCTGGGGGGCAGCAGGGGGCTGGCACAGGCCACCTTCCTGACATCCTCATTCCCCCTCCCCCTCCCCCTTTAGGTACCAGTTGTCTGCCCACAGGCCCACGTCAGCTGGCTTCTGCTGAACTCCCCCTCTTACCCGTTTCTGGTCACTGTACCGAGAGCTGGGGGCAAAGAAAGCCCTGGGGACCAGATGTCTTGTGGCCGCCGTGCCCGTGCAGTGGCTCATTCAGTCCCCAAGCCTGGAAAGAGTCCATAGGAATGCGCCAGGGGCACTCGTGCAGTTTGCCTCCCAGTGGCTCCCACGCTGCTCTCTGATGGCCCTGCTCTGGGCTGGCTCAGCTGGCAGGTCAAGCTGGGTGTGCCGGGGAAGAGCCAAGAGGTTCACGGGGGCCAGAATCCCAGAGGCTCCCCACCTGGCCTTGCATCTCCTCCCAGCAGGGCTGGGGAGGGCTCCAGACTAGACACTTGCCCTCCCTCTTGCTTTGCCTATGACCTCGGTATAGCCGGCAGGGACAGCCAGCTGATCCAGGTGGGGTGTGTGTGTGATTCCCCTGTGGGCACAGACTGTGGAGTAGGACCTAGGATTCCAGAAGCCTCGAGCCAGGAGGCAAAGACCCAGCCCTGGCTCACTGAGTGGCCTTGGGTGAGTCCTTTGCCCGCCCCAGCCTTCAAGGCCGAAGTCTCCCCATCTGTACAGAGAAGGCATTGGGCTACAGGGCTCCAAGGACGCTGTCATCTCCCAACACTGTGAGCCCTTGGCCTTGCCCTGCCTGGACACCCATTAGAAGCCTTCAAATATTGGGGAACAGACCTTTCATCCTTCTTACCTGTGCCTGTGTTCTGCCTCCTACCTGGGCTGGGCCTCGCACCCTGACTCGCAGGATGGTAGAGTACACACACACCTCTGTACCCCTGCCAGCTGTAAGTCCAGCATCCGTCACCAGTGACAACCAGGATCCCAGGAGGGGAAGGAGAGTGGTGGCTCTGAGGGCATCAGGTAAATCTTGGCCCAGGTTGATGGGCACCTGGGTCTTCTGTGACTTCTTCCCCCACCCCCACTCCCCGCCTTGCCCTGATGTATTACCCTTGGGGCAAGAAACTGGGGACACCCATACCTGCTCTCTGTCCAAGCGCCCCTCCCGTCCCCATACCCTGCTGAGGCTCTTGCCCAACCCAGAATCGCGGGTTTCTCATCCCCACCCCTTGCCAAAGTCATGACACCCTAACGTGCAAGGCCGAGTGGTCACAGGACCAAACCTCCATTCACAGGTGAGGAGGCTGAGGCCACGCGGTGCAGCAGCTCAACCCCGGCTCTTCACCCTGCACTCCGCCTGGCCATGTCCTTCACCGCCGCGAGGGAAGGGCCGTTTCCCAGACCGTGGGCTCTTCCCGCCCCATCAGGCCAAATGTCAGACCGCTCCTGAGAGGCCCAGCGGCTGGGTGGACGAGGTGGAGACGTGCAGGGAGTTAGTCCCTATGGAGGGGATAAGAGCTCACCCATGGCGGGCGGCTACCCTGATAAGAGTATATCAGCTTTGTGGGTGGCGTGGGCATGTGCTGGGCACCAGGCCCAGAGGAGGGGCTGGCAGAGCAGCCTGGACTGGGTTTGGACCTGGAGCCCCGGAGGTGGTCACTGGCTTGACAAGTTCCTCAGGCGTCCAGTGGGACACTCAGACCCACTTGGCCCACTGGGAGGAGAGAGGAGGCCTTTGGTGAGAGGGGCAGGGCGGAGGTGGCAGCCACCTAGACTGGGCACAGACGGCCCTCAGGAGTGACAGGCTACCGCTCCTGTGACACAGTGCCTTGGGGACTCCTCAGCTGTCCCAGCCATGCCATCCCCGGAGAGGTGTGCCCCTCTGGACAGGACGCACCTTCTCACCCCTAGTCTGAGTCTGAGATGGAAATGATTAGCTGTGGATCCAGTGGGGTACCTACACCATCTATGAAGAAACCGAGGCCTGGAGGGGGAAGGCAGGGCCCAGGCAGGTCTGGAACTACTAGCCCGTGCATAAACAGAACAAGAGAATACCTAGCATGCTAGGACTTAAAGATCATGTCTCTACTGTCCTCTGCTATTATACATTTCTTTGAATTTTGAAGGCATTGGGGTCTTTCTTCCAAATTATCTGGTTTAAGAGCAAGTATCCAGGAGGACTAGTGACAGGTACCAGGGGCTTGGAAAGGGCCAAGGAGATGGAGGCAGCCAGGTGCTCCAGGACGTGTGTGGGGGAGGGGTGGGGCGGGAAAGACCCACCACCTGTCCAGTCATATAACCTACCAGCTGCTCCCAACATTACAGGCAGGGGCTGGGTCTTGTGAATCTCCTTTTCCCGCATCTGCCCAGGCCAGCTCACAGAAGACTCTGATTAAATGCTGGTTGACTGAAGGGGGCAAAAGGCATGGCTTCCCTAAGGAGTTTTGCTTTTCCTCTGGGCCCAAGACCGTGCAGACCGTAAAGCAGGGACACGGCCTTTCTTAGAGATTCCGCCAAGGCCCTTCCCTCCTTCCTTGTACAGACCCAGCCCAGGCTCCGTGACTGCATAAGAAACCTATAGACATAGAAGGGGGAACTCAACTAGGGAGAGGGGTGGTTGACTTGTCCTCAGGGGTTCCAGCATGGGGGACAGAGAGGGACAAGGGCAAAGATGACCCACCAGTGAAGGATTTCAGGCAATAGGGAGTGGGGTGGCTAACTGAGGCTAGGGGGCCTTCCCAATGGTGCTTTAAGCAAGTTAACTAGGCAACTACCCATTTGCAGTTGTGAGGGCACACTGCCCTCAGCCACCACCAGGGGCAGCACGGAGCTCGGCCTGCCCCACATTGGTGCAGATGCTCCAGGTACCTCTGGGGGGCGTTGCAGGCTCAGCGTTCCCGCTGGGTGGGCACCCGCTGTCCCTGAGTCTAGTGTGTTAGCATTTCCCTGATAAGGGCATCAGAGTCACTGCAGGAAAGGCATTGACCATCTGCCCAGGGGGACTGCCATCCCAGGGCCCACAAGGCACCAGGAGTCAGCAGGTGGCCACAGGAAGGGGGGACTCCCACAAAGAGAACAGCCCGTGCAGGGGCCCTGGAAGTGGGACTTGCCCTGGACACAAGGATTTGCTCTCAGGGCAGGAAGTACCTTTCAAGGACAAAACAGCCTTGGAGGCAGCCAAGTGCTTTTCTCAGGTGAGAGCAGGTGATGGCCCCAGGGCCATGGACTCTGTGCAGAACATTAAAAAAATAAACGTCTAAGGGGCTTCCCTGGTGGCGCAGTGGTTGAGAGTCCGCCTGCCGATGCAGGGGACGCGGGTTCGTGCCCAGGAAGATCCCACATGCCGCGGAGCGGCTGGGCCCGTGAGCCATGGCCGCTGGGCCTGCGTGTCTGGAGCCTGTGCTCCGCAACGGGAGAGGCCACAACAGTGAGAGGCCCGCGAACCGAAAAAAAAAAAAAAAAAGTCTAAGCCCTATTGATGGAGCCCCTAAGCAAAGAGCCCTCTACATAGCATCCTTTTTTTTTTTTTTTTTCAAATCATCCCTTTGATCTTCCATCACTCTAGGAGGTCATACTATTACTCAAAGAGATTGCATAACTTCCCCAAGGTCACAGCTTAGAGTCCAGGCAGAGGCAGGTCTTTCCCTTGGCTGCCTGATTCCAGAGAAGAGGGGGTGGAAGCTGCGTGGAGGGGGTCAGGGTGGGGCTGGGTGGTCCCTGGAAAGACTGGACAAGAATTGCAGTACCTGCACCTCTTCCACCTCCTGTAGGGAACCCAGTCCGGGGCCATGGGAGCCCAGACAAAGAGTGGGGAGCGATCCTGCAGCTGGTGGGGAGATTCCGGCTCCCACTCCAGAAAGTCCCTCAGAGTAATTCTAGCTCAGCATTTCAATTTTTTTTTTTTTTGAAGCTGCTGACATTTCTTCAAATGAAATCTTCTGCTCAGCTTGGAGCTGCCGAAGTGTGTGTGTACTGGGAGCGGAGGAAGCCCTTCTTCCCACCCTCAGGAAGCCCCAAGAGGCAACTCAAATCCCTCCCCAGAAGTGTCCAAACACCACAGGCCCAGGCCAACCACACCCATCTTCCAGATGAGGAGCCCATGGCTTATTAGTGAAGGACAGCGTTGTGCTCTCAGACTCTAGGGACGGAAACAGCCCCTTCCCAGGGGTCCCGCCTGAATGGTTCACTGCGGGCAAGCACCTGGCCCCGGGCAGGCACTGGGGGGATCCGGATCACCTCCTGTAGGCCACTGAGCGTGGTCAGCTGCACCCCCACAGGTGTGATGCCAAGTGTGGGTCGGAGATCAGCAGGGGGCCCACTGCCCGTGGTCCTCTGAGGCCCCTCAGTGCTGAGGCTGAGGCTGCAAGAAGCCAGCGCAGATCCAGGACAGGGGTGCCTCTTGTGCCCCCCGGGGGCGCCTGCAGACATGGCGCTCAGCCCTGAGCCCTCGTCTGCCACCAGCCCCTGTCCCACTGTGCAAAGGAGTAAAGTGAGGTGAACCCAGCGTGATCTGCCAAGGTTGCTGGTGAGTGGGTGAAGAACAGGAGGGGACCAGGCCCTCAGGTGATCTGAGCCCAAGGCAGATGCCAGCTCCCTGACCCAGAGTGGAGGGGAACTCGGAAAGCCACCATCCACCACTACCCCCTCGCCCCGCCAAGGGCCTGATGGCCCAAGGATCTGAACTCCAGCTCCAAAATTCATGCAAATTCAATACTCTACTCCATAATATATCTGGGTTTGTTTTTATATAAAAATAACCTTTTTCCCTAAATTTTTGCACTAGGAAAACATGCCATGCTCACCGTGTGGCTTTATATACCATGCCCCCAGCCCTGGTCCCGTGGGGTCTAGAGCCATGGCCTGAGGGTTGTGGAGCAGGCGGGGAGGGGGCCCAGGACGGCGGGCAGGGTCCTCAGGCGGAGGCAGGGCAAGGTGGGGGCAGGTGGGGGAGCCCGTCTGGGTGGCTGGGTGGCGCTGGGGCCCTGGGTGCCGCTGCCTTCACTGGTGGAGGTAGGCTTCCAGCCACATGTTGCCAGACTTCTTCAGGGACCTGGGCGGAGGGGGGCAGGAAGAGGTAAGGGACTCAAGTGCAAATATTAACCCCCTCCCCCCACGATGATGAGTGTGAGTAGAGATGTCCCCGTTCCCCGGTGAGTCCCTGTCCCCTGGGGCAGGCAGCTGGGTGGGGCTGGAGGGGAGGATTGGGAGAGGAGGCTACACTCTCATTAACTGGAGCGGGACCTAGACCTTGAGTCGGGAGGGGGGCAGCCAAGGCCAAGTCCAGGCAGAAACCAGGGTGGGCCTGTCTCTCCTTCACCCAGCTCTCTCTGTTGCTTCCTCCTGCTGAGCCCCGCGACCCAGAGATCTGTTAAGGCTTGGAATCTGCCCACCAGGAGCCTGACGTCAGGCAGAGGAACCAGAAACATCAAGAACTTGCTAGGAAACCCTGTGCCAGGTGTCCTAAAGGGGCCATGCCAAGTGGCAGGGGCCCCAAGGATTGGGCTGGGGAGGGCCATGAAGGAGAAGTAGGCGGGACTTCCCTGGTGGCACAGTGGTTAAGAAACTGCCTGCCAATGCAGGGGACACGGGTTTGAGCCCTGGTCCAGGAAGATCCCACATGCCGCGAGCAACTAAGCCAGTGCGCCATAACTACTGAGCCTGCGCTCTAGAGCCCGCGAGCCATGACTACTGAAGACTGCGCACCTAGAGCCCGTGATCGCAACAACAGAAGCCACCACAATAAGAAGCCCGCGCACTGCAACGAAGAGTAGCCCCCGCTCACCGCAACTAGAGGAAGCCCATGCGCAGCAACAAAGACCCAACACAGCCAAAAATTAATTAATTAATTTTTTAAAAAATGGAGAAGTGTTCCAACACCAGTATAGAAGGAAGGGCATCCAAGTAAAGGGAACAGCATGTGCTAAGGCACAGAGGTGGAAGAGCTCTGGCTGAGAATCTGGCCTCTGTTCCCTACTGCCAAGGCTACCATCAGGGCCAAGCCATGTCATCCCTGGACGGCTGCAGGAACCCCCACTCTGCTCTTTCTGCCCCATCAGTACATTCCCACAGTCAGAGCACCTTTCCAAAATCGTGCCCCTCCTCCACTCAGCAACTCTCCCACACACCTAGCACACTCCTGCCTCAGGGCCTTTGCACGGCTATTCCCTTGCCTCAAATCTTCTTCCCCTAGATGTCTCCATGGCCAGCCCTCTCCCCTCCTCCCTGTCTTGCTCACACATTGCCTTCTTAATACCACCCACCGTGCCACCCCACTAAAAATTGCAACCCTGCCTGGCATCACCCAGTCCCTCTCCTGCCCCCACCCTCAGGTTTTGTGGTTTGGTTTTGTTTTTTTTGCCGAAGCACTTCTCCCCTTCTCACGTTTTCTGTAATTTACTTATTTTAACTGCCTTTTTTCTGTTTCCCCCGCTCAGATGTCAGCTCCCGGAAGGCAGGGATGTCAGCCTGTTTTGCTCACTGATGTATCTGTAGCACCAAGGACAGGGCCTGGGCCTATGGTAGGTGCTCCCTAAACCCTGGCTACGTGGGCGGACACTGGGAAGGGAGGTCACGGGCTGAGGGCAGAAAGGCTGATCGCAAAGGCCTTGGATGCCAGCTTCTACAGAGGAGCCCACGTGAGCTCAGAGAGCCAGGTGGGTGCTCAGGACAGGGCTGAGCAGGCCGAGGGTGGGCAGGGGCCCCCAGGGAGCCACCGTGAGCGGAGAACCCTTACCCGATGATGTCCACCAGGGCGGTGAGGAAGGGCTTCACCTCGTAGCTGAGGCCGTGCTTGGCGCACAGGGCCTTGACCAGCGGGGCCACCCTGCGGTAGTTGTGCCTTGGCATGGTGGGGAAGAGGCTGGGGGCGGGGAGAGCGTGTGCTGGCACCCCTGCCCACCCATCACCCCCCGGGCCCCGCTCCCCACCTCTCCCGGGCCCTCCAGGAAATCCGGGGCTCACGTCTCGGCCTCCCTGGGGGAAGACTGGACAGAGAGGCTCAGGCCTCACTCCCACCCCCGGGGGCCCCCTGGGCCCGCGCTCACTGGTGCTCGATCTGGAAGTTGAGGTGTCCGCTGAACCAGTCAAGGAAGAGAGAGGGCTCCACGTTGCAGGTGGCTGCCAGCTGCCCGGAGCGGGCGGGGCACAAGTGAGGGGGCTGGCACGGAGCCCGCCCCCGTGGCAGCCCCATCAGCGCCCCCATGCCTCTCCACTGGGACCCCACCCCCACCCCCAGGATGGCCCCCGCCTCTGCTGCCCACCTGAGAGCTGGCCCAGTCCCGGTGCTTCTCGTGGCCGATCTCCTTGGGGATGTGGTTCATCTGTGTGATCCACACGAACCAGTGGCTCTCCAGGACCCTGTGAGGGGAGGCTCAGGCACTACCCCATGTCCAGCTGGCCACTCAGACCTGGGCTTCAGCTTCCCCATCTGTACTACGGGATTGCGGCCACCCCTCCCCGCTAGTGTTTAAAGCAGCTGAGTGGTGCAGGGGCCATTGCCAGGCTGAACCCAGAGTTGCCCTAATCAAGACGGGGGGCACCCCCGGGGCCGCTTGTGAGCCAGGTTGCTTCCCTGAGGCCTGCCACCCCCAGGATCTTGCCACTCAACAACCCAGGGAGACAGTACTGTCCCCATTCTGCAGATGGGGACATGGAGGGCTGTGGTCAGGGGCCCCTGCCGCCTGTGTGTGAGCTCCCCACACCCTGCCATGCCAAACCTGGCCATACCTGACAGCCACAAAGAGGAACAGCGCCCCAGGAACACCGTAGAAGGGAATGTAGGAGAAGAGGAAGCGGGCGTAGAAGCTGGCAGCCCAGAGCAAGTCCTGTAGAGGAGGGAGGAGGAGGGCAGAGGCCTCGAGGCAGCCGGGAAGGGGAGCTGGGTCATCCACCTTCGGCTTTTCATGTGCCTCGGACGGGCACGTCACCGCCCCTCTCTGGGCCTGGGTGTCTCAGCCAAGTAAGTGGATAGGATCCTTACCCTGCCAGCCTCAGGGGGCTGACCATGGAGGTGAAGGTGCTGTGCAGGGGTGCGGGCTGAGGGAAGCCTTGCCCGGGAAGACAAATGCCTGGCAGAGGGGGCCCAGTGGATCCCTAGTTCCAGGGAGGACACCCCACCGTGAGAGACCCACAGCACGCCCTGTGCATACGCCCACTCTCCCCCTGCAACCACACACAGGCACACACTCACTCCCCCTGCGAGGTGCACACGCCTACCGAACCATCACAAGCACACCTGTTTGCGTTGGTTGAGAGGGGCTGCCCCCTGACGCCCCACCTCCTGCCACCACAGCTGTGCGCCCAGGGGAGCCGGGCAGGGACCCCACTCACCGTCCACTGCATGCACACCAGCATGTACGCCAGGTTTTCCACCTCGAAGTTCACCAGGGTGAGCAGCGGCGGGCCGACTGCAAGGAGGGGCGTGAGAGGGCTCAGGGGCGGGGCGGGGCGCGGGGAGGGGGGAGGGGCGTGAGAGGGGGGAGGGGCGTGAGAGGGCTCAGGGGCGGGGCGGGGCGCGGGGATGGGGGAGGGGCGCTGTTCCTCGGGGAACGCCAGCGGCACTTGGCGCCGGTCCCATCCTGCTGGGCTGAGCCCGCATCACCCACAAGGCCTGGTCCTCGCTCATTCCCTCCGTGTCTGAGCCTCTCCAGGCTGCTGCTCGCCCGGCCACCTCCTGTGCCTCTTCAGCAGGTCGGCAGCAGCCTTACACATCCGCGCCCTTTAATCCTCACCTTGTTGCCCCAACGACTGCCCTAGAGCTCTGGATCGCCCTGAGGTGAGGGTAGGAAGGAACTCTGAAAGCTCCAGGCAAGGCTGTGGTTGCTCCCTTCTGCCGGAAGGTACCCCAGGCAGAGGGAAGGGCTGGGGCAAAGTCCTGGCGATGGAAGTCGGCATGGGCTGCAGGCTCGGGCGACCAGAGAGAGGCCGGGAGAGACCTGGAGGTGCCGTGCTGAGGGGGCTGGAAGCCGTGAGATGGACCGTGCAGGCCCCAGCATGGCCCCCACCCCCAGGGGGACAAGCCGACACTCACTCAGGAAGAAGTACAGGTGCTGGTGGTTGTAGGGTAAGTATCTGCGCTTCTTCTTGCCGTACTGTGGGGACAGGCAGCCGTTGGGGAGGGCGGCTCTCCAGGCCCTCCTTGTCCCAGGCAGGGTCAGGGGGCCGGCTGGGAACCAGGGGCCAAGGCAACTCTGGATTCTAGCCAACTGGGAAAGGGGGAAGGGGTACCCCCAGAGCAGGGGCTCAGCCTGGAGCTACGGTCGGGGGCTGGGTCAGGGGCTGGGCCACAGCAGGGGGTTCAGGGACTACCAGTTCCCCTCTGCTGCAGGCCCAGCCCGAGGGTGTCCGCCATGCACCTCGACGGACGACTCCCCCAGAAGGAAGACGGGCGCCACGGTCACATCCGGGTCCTTGTGGAAGATGTTGGGCTTGGCGTGGTGCTGGAAGTGGCGATGGTTCCACCAGTTGGCAGAAGCACCCTGTCGGGGGAGGAACGGGGGTGAGCAGTGCAGTCCTTGGTGCGCAGGAAGGGGATCCAAGACAGGCCCAGCCCAGGACCAGTTCCTAGCAGGTCCAGTATTCAGGGCTGACTTCTCCATTATACACAGGGCCTCGGGCCCCTGAGAGTCAGAATTCAGCCCTGCCGGAGCTGAGTCCAGAGTGCCGGGCAGCCCCTTGGCCAGGACTTCCGTATGGAGCCAGGTCACTCCCCACCTCCAGGCCTATTTCCCTGATCATAAGACGGTGCTGAGGATGGACGGAGAGGCACGTGCTTCAGCACGTGTGGTGGAGTCTCAGCTCTCTGCCAGCACCGGGCGTGAGGCTCCACCCCCCCTCATCCTCTGCTCGTCTCCTGTTTGCATGTGTTGTGCAGAGGGGAACACTTCTGTTTTGGGACAGTAAGAAGTGGTCCCTACCATATGACCCAGCACTCCGCCCCTACGTGTGTACCCAAGAGAAATGAAAACAGAGCCACACAAAGACTTGTACACAAACGTTCCCAGCAGCATTATTTAAAATAACCAAAAAGTGGAAACAACCCAAAGGTCCATCGACTGATGAATGGATAAATACAATATGGCAGATCCATACAATGGAATATGTTTGGCCATGCCATAAAAAAGTGTGAAATACTGACACGTGCTACAACGTGGATGAACCTGGAAAACACGAGGCTAAGTAAAGAAGCCAGCCACAAAGGATTCCATTTATATGAAATGTCCAGCACAGGGAAATCCACAGACAGAAAGATGAGTGGTTACCTAGTGGGGTGAGGGGGTTGGGAGGTGATGGCTAAGTGGTGTGGGGTTTCTTTGAAAGGGGGAAGGGGTACCCCCAGAGCAGGGGCTCAGCCTGGAGCTACGGTCGGGGGCTGGGTCAGGGGCTGGGCCACAGCAGGGGGTTCAGGGACTACCAGTTCCCCTCTGCTGCAGGCCCAGCCCGAGGGTGTCCGCCATGCACCTCGACGGACGACTCCCCCAGAAGGAAGACGGGCGCCACGGTCACATCCGGGTCCTTGTGGAAGATGTTGGGCTTGGCGTGGTGCTGGAAGTGGCGGAAGTTCCACCAGTGGGCAGAGAAGCCCTGCAGGGGAGGGGGCTCTCAGGAGTGGGGCCAGGCCGTGCCCCCCTCTCCATGGCAACCGCACACTCGCGCAGACCCAGTGCGGCCCCCCCACTAAGCCCCTGGCTGCCCACCACCCGCCCACAGCCTCACCTTCAGCTGCCCCATCACAAACTGCTGGGCCACATGGTTCCACCGGGACTTCCTGAAGATGGAGGTGTGGCCCAGGTCATGCTGCAGACACCAGCTCTGGGCCTGGGGAGACGCAGGGTCAGGAGCCGAGGCAGGGAGCCGCCTGGGGCCCAGCCCTGGGCCCCGGCCAGCCCTCCCAGCTCGCAAGGCACCCCCAAAGCTGGCACTCCACTCTAGACCCTAGTAGGCCAGTTTCCTCGGGAGGTCCAGGGACTGCGGGTCTGTCACGGAGCTGTAGCCGGCAGCCGTCCGGCTCTCAGCCGTGGGCTCCCTCTGGGCTTATTAAGTAAAGAGCTTCCTTCGCATATTTAAACTGCAGCTTGACCCACAGATACACACTTATGGGACTGGCCATTCATTCATTCATTCATTCATTCAGCAAATATGTCCTGAGCGTCCATGTGTGCCAGGCCCTGTGTCTGCTGGTCAGTTTAGGTGGCTGCAAGATAGTGCTGGGGTCACCTGGGAGACGGCCAGGATGAGGGCGGCGAGGGTGCTGGGCACCCAAGCTTCCTTCGCATATTTAAACTGCAGCTTGACCCACAGATACACACTTATGGGACTGGCCATTCATTCATTCATTCATTCAGCAAATATGTCCTGAGCGTCCATGTGTGCCAGGCCCTGTGTCTGCTGGTCAGTTTAGGTGGCTGCAAGATAGTGCTGGGGTCACCTGGGAGACGGCCAGGATGAGGGCGGCGAGGGTGCTGGGCACCCAGCCGGGGCCGAGGAGGTAGATGATGAGCCAGGCGAGCAGCTCCATGGCCAGGATGTGGCCCAGCAGGAAAGCGAAGAAGGTGGGCTTGGCCTCAAACAGCTTCATGTCCTCGACCGCCTGGCGCAGGGCTCGGAAGTCCTCGATCAGCTGGGCCTGCCACAGCGGAGCGGCTGGTCGGCCGAGGAAGCGAGGGAGGCCCCAGGCGTCCCTGGAAGCCCCCCAGCAGCCACTCCTCCCAGTGTCAGACCCAGTGGGTCTGTGGCCGAAGGGGATGGAGGGACGAGAGTGCCCAGCCTGGGGTGTGAGCTGGGTTGCTGGCTGGCGGCAAAGGCTCCTCCGCCACCCACAAAAGGTGTGGGGTACCTGAGAAGCAGGGAAAACCCCGAGAGGGCGGCTCATCAAAATCCTTGTCATAGATGGGGATGCGGGGCCCAGAGCAGGGAAGGGGCTTGCCTGGGGTACCCCAGCAAATGCTGGCGCAGGTGTCCCCACAGGTCTGCCTACCACTGTCTGCCCAGGAAGGGATGGCAGACCCAGCCTTGGCCCCAGGGCCCCTTGGGATAATTCGAATGAAGCTGCTACTGGCAATGCCCTCCATCCCCTCCAGCCCCCGACTGGGGGCTTAGCCTCCACCAGGGCCCTGCTCACATTCTGGGGTCCATCCTGGCTGGGCTCCTCCGGGGCCAGCTCTCCAATCAGCAGGGGCTGCAGGAACTTGCGCACAAAATTGAGGTCCTGGTGGAAGGCGTGGAAGGCATCCTGAAGGAGAGTAGACAGTCAGGTGGACAGACAGACCGCGGGAGTAGCACCCAGAGGCAGAAGGCAGAGACAAAGTGGAAGGGCTGTTGATGGAAGGGCAGAGCAGACAGACAGACAGACAGGCAGGCAGGCAGGCAGTCAGGTGGTTTTTTAGCAGTCACAGAAATAGGACCACACGGGTCAGCCTTGCCTGTGAGCCCTCCCTGGTGCTCCCCAGGCCTTGGGTGCCCCAGGGGACATCCCTCGCCTGCCAGTCTCCAGCTGTTTCATGCCACCATGGGGCCCTTCCCCAAATTTGGTTGGGTATTTTAAAATCTGGATTTACAGGGGACTTCCCTGGTGGTCCAGTGGGTAAGACTCCGTGCTCCCAATGCAGGGGGCCCGGGATCGATCCCTGGTTGGAGGAACTAGATCCCACATGCATGGCGCAACTAAGAGCCCGTGTGCCGCAACTGAGACCCGGCACAGCCACAATAAATAAATAAATAAATAAATAAATATATTTTTTTAAAGTCTGGATTGGGACTTCCCTGGTGTCGCAGTGGTTAAGAATCCGCCTGCCAATGCAGGGGACACAGGTTCGAGCCCTGGTCTGGGACGATCCCACGTGCCACGGAGCAACTAAGCCCGTGCGCCACAACTACTGAGCCTGCGCTCTAGAGCCAACAAACCACAACTACTGAAGCCCGCACGCCTAGAGCCTGTGCTCCGCAACAAGAGAAGCCACCTCAGTGAGAAGCCCACGCACCTCAGCAAAGAGTAACCCCCGCTCACCGCAACTAGAGAAAGCCCGGGTGCAGCAACAAAGACCCAATGCAGCCAAAAATTAATTAATTAATTAATTAATTAATTAAAAAAAAAAAAAAATCAGGATTCACAGAAAATTAATTAATTAATTAATTAATTAATTAATTAATTAATTAATTAATTAATTAAAAAAAAAAAAATCAGGATTCACAGAAAGTTCTCCCTGGAAGACTCTGATTCCTTTCCTGAAAGGGTTTGACTTTTCTAAAAAGATCACTGGAAAGCTTTCTTGAAATCATATGCTTTTCTCCTGGGTCACAAACGTCAGATTAATCAGCTTTCACAAACGCAAGCAGTGGGTAAAATGTGGGTGAGGAAACTTGTAACTGACGACCACTGGGCCACCGGGAGAAAAAAATCAGTCGAGGACCCCATAGCCCGAAGATGCTCGGTTAAACTCATTTGATTTTAAAAGCAGGAGTGGAAAATATAAGTGTTTTAAACAGTAAGTTAAATAAACAATCGAACATTCCTGTGATTCTCTGTAATGGGGGCGGGGTGCAAAGCAGGAGAAGGGGTTGGAGGAAGAGAGCGACCCCAGGAAAGATACGCGCTGTGGAAAGGGACCGGTCAGGAAGTGACCCCCACCTCTAGCACGGCGGTTCCGAGGTGTGAGTAAACTTGAACTTCACGCTTGGGACTCACTCAGTCTTCCTGATCTAGCCCGGGTGTCATTGGCTCACTGTTGTTCACAGCTCTTCAACCAATTTTTTAATCTTTGCGCTTTCAGAGGCTCTCTCTGAGGGAGCCAACCCCCAGCCGGCCAGCAGCCTGAACTGTGGAAGCAGTGCCTGGAGTAGTGGCGGGCCCCCTTGGGCCGGGAAAGGTGACTGCTGGCTGCTAATGAGCCTGGCAGTGCCTGGTGGGTGTTAAAACAGCAGGGCCCCTGTACTCAGTTCAGGACATCCCACACCGTCCCATCCCCGGGGACAGAAACACCTCAGGCCCCTCCAGCTCCCATCGAAAGGCCACCCCTGCGGGATTCACCCAAGGGGGTCCCCTTTCTTGCTGCCTGCTCTCTTACTGGCCCAGGGCAGTCTGAGGACCTGGGGGCTCAGAGGATGTAGCTTCTGGGATAACCTAGGCCCTTGGGAAGGCTGAGTTGGGGCCCCTCCCTGGAGCTCATAATAGGGGAAGGGGTTGGATAGGTACAGACCTCACCCTCACCAGGGAAGAGCCTTGATGGAGGGGCAGCACCCCTGGGGGGGCAGGGGAGGCCGGCCCCACAGGAAGCTGCCAGGGCGCTGGCCTACCGGGGAGCGGGACGCGTGGCACCGGCAGGGGAGCTAAGAGGAAGGAAGGCCGCTCCTGTGCTGGGTTGACCCCGCTGACCGTGACCTTGAGCGAGTCTGTCCTCCTGCCTGGAACTAGGCAAATCCAGGGGGCAAATCAAAGGGGCGCGCCCCCAGGGCCTTTCGGGCTCTGGACTATCGAGCATTAAGGGTTTTTTCTTTTTAATTATAGTCAAACACACATAAAATTGACCATCGTCACCATTTTGAAGTGTACAGTTCAGCGGCATTAAGTGTACTCACACTGCCGGGCAACCGTCTCCGAAACTTTGTCATCTTTTTCCCCAATTGAAACTCTGTCCACATGAAACCCTAGCTCACCACTTCCACCTCCCCCAGCCTCTGGAAACCACCGTGCTGCCTTCTGTCTCTATGAATTGACTCGTAGAAACTTCCTTGGCGGTCCAATGGTTAGGACTCTGCGCTTCCACTGCAGCGGGCACGGGGGTTCCGCCCCCGGTCAGGGAACTAAGA
>NW_021146794.1:0-16745 GCF_002837175.3 Physeter macrocephalus
TGCTCACAGGCACCCCTTTCATCTGGAGCAGAACAGGCCTCCATCGAGGATCCTGCAGCCCTACCAGAGCACCTGGCCTTGGAGACGGGAATATATGTTCACAACGGCAAACCTCATCTGGGGACGGCCCGCTGGCCTCAGCTAGGGATCATTTACCCACACACCACGCCCAAAGGTAGAAGCTATAAAACCCATATTCTTGGAGGAAATAAAGCTTGGACAAAGGGAGTCACATGCCCAAGGTCACACGGGGGATGGGAAGCAGTCAGGACCCCCAGGTGGCAAGGGAGTGGGTGGTCACACCCCCCCAAGCTGCGCCCCTGGGGCAAGATCTTCCCTCAAGGCTGAGCCTGGGGCCCCAGGAGACCCCCCCCAGCTAGTCACTCCTAAAGGGACCAGGCAGACGCGGGGATGCTCTGCGAGAGGGAACAAACCCTGCATGGGGGCCAGGGGGCCAGGCCTGAGTGGGCTGGGGGCCCTGGGAAGGGCCCACCAGGCCCAGCACGGCTGTACCCACTGCTCTGCGGCGCAGCTGGGAGCACAGTGTGCTCCACGTTACGAACTGGAAGTTAAACACAACCCGTCTTCCAGAGAGGCTGTCTCCAGCGCAGGCCCCAACAAGACCGGGCACTTCAGGAATTTATGACGGCTCCCCCCTCCTGGAAACTCTCGGCCCAGGCCAGGCCTGCAGCAATGAGCAGACGCGCTGGGGCAGGAGGAGGGGCGCGCACACGGGACCCCGGGCAGCCTGTGCCTTTGTTTTACAGAGGAGAGAAGGGACGGATCCCCCGAGGCCACGGTTGGGGGAATGGGGGAGAGGGCAGGCCCCAGAGCCCCTCCCGCAGCCCCCCACGGGCCCAGCAGTCCTGGGGCTCACCGATGCTTCTTTTCCTCCGAATGGGCACAGGCCGCTTCTCCGCCGCATGCCTGGCGCCATGGCCCCCGTGGGCTCTCAGGCTGGTCTCCAAAGGCTCCTCGGCCCCTGCAGGTAGAAACAGGAGATAGCGACCGGCCGCCCACACCTGGGCACCCAGGGTCTGTCCAGCAGCACGTCCCTCCCCAGACCGGACGGGGTCCCTTCACACCCCCACAAGGGGGGCATCAAGATGTGCACAGGATGAGACTCCCAACTGCCAACAGTGTCCCACCCAGCCCCGCGCAGCTGACACGAGGTCCCCGACACACGCTGCGCCCGCTGCAGGTCACCACGAAGCCGAAGCCGCAGGCCACTGGGGAAGGGGCTGCAGCCAGCCTGCCCCACGGCTCCTCCTCAAGGAAGAGCAGGTGAGGGCTGAACCAGGTAAGGAGGCACCCGAGGCCAGCCCTCCCTGCCCAGGAGACCAGAGCCAACAGGCCTGCTGCTCCCAGCTGGACAGGGGACCTTGGACAGCGGGCTGGACAGCGGGCTGGACCGAGGGCCAGCAGAGGCTGCTGCCGCGACTTGTGCACTGCACGTGTCTCCCTCCCCCACCGCGGTCACTTAAACCAGCCCTCGATGAGCATCCTGGCCTTCGAGGGGCGTCGGAAGCAAGGCCAGACTGGGCCTCAGCCAGACCCCACTAGTCCCTGAACTTAGCCCACTGCGAGGAAGAGGACACGAGAACCGGGAGTGGGGAGTCAGGAGTCCGGGTGCCTGTAGGGGGGACCCAGCTTTCAGGAAGGAAAGTGCTTTGCCATGCAAGTATCTAAGACCTGCAGAGCAGCGGCCTCAGAGCCAAGGTCACAGCTGGGCCTAGTCCCCCCGGACTGGCTACAGTCCCCTGGGTACGCACACCTCCACCCCCTCTGTCCCCAGGGCCCCCAGAAGGGGGTGCAAGGGACACAGTCCTGCCACGTGCCATCTGGCCTGACGCAGCCCAAGGACAGCGCCTGCACCTGGATGAAGTGGGTCACACCTGGCCTCCCCACCCTGGCCTCCAGACCCACTGGGGGATCTTCTCACTTCTCCTTTCTGTCGCTGCCTCCCGCATAGATGCCCAGGGGCAGCAGGTCCCGAGAAGGCAGGCCCCAAGAGTCAGCAGCTGCACAGATTCCCCCTCTTGCCACCCCCTGACCCCAAGAAGCTCCAGTGGTATACTGGCCCCCAGCTCAGACCAGAGGCCCCCTCCTCGGTGCCCGGCCCACCTAGGCCTTGGTGACTGTCCACACCCCCACAAGTCTGGAAGCTGCACTCATCGGAAATGGAGCACGAACGGGGCAAACGCGGTGGGAGTGCAGGAGACATGCCTGCCTTGAGTGCCGGCGTCCAGGAGGACCCAGCTCTTCCCTCAAAATGACTCAGTGTTCCACTGCCACTAATTTTTTTTGAGACCCAAAATAAGATCAGAACAGAACTACTCATGCAGTAAGAATTTCCCATCAACCAACTGTTACAAGAAACATTTTTTCATGAAAAAGTGACATTATGAGTCATGTCCTGGTGGTGGCCATCTTGCCATCGCCAAACCCAGAAGCAGCTGGTCCATCCTGAGCTTCTAAGAGAAAATGGAACGGCAGCAACCCGGGCTGCACCCCCGCGCCTCACTCTAGCCAGGCGACAGCCGCCTCCTGGGATGTCACGGCACCCTGTGTGCAGTAGGCGCTGCCACTTCTTCACCTCGGAGGAAACTGAGGCCTGGGACGTGGAAGGACAGGCAAGGCCAACGGCCGGCAGGAGACCCCAGGGGCCCGTGGCCAGACCCAGACCGCCTTCCGCCCAGGCCTCTCGCCCCAGAACAAGCAGAGAAGACACAGCCTCCTCCCAGTCCATCAACTGTCCTGAAACCTGAACCAGGGACTCGATCTCAGTCAGGAGTAGGAAGAGCTCCCGGTCGGACAAGCTTATCCACTGCCCCATCGAGATGGGTGGTCCGGAAGCCCAGCTCGGACCCGCTGACGCGGAGGCAGCCCTCTGATTTACGCAGGTCGAGATGCAACTAGTGCGGACTCCCAAGAGAAGGCCACGCGTGAATCATGCCCTAAAACTGCTCTCAGAACAGTTAATCAACGCTTTTCCCTTTTGTCTGTTATGCACACATGTCCAAAGGATGGGGAGCCGTCCTCCAGCCATCAGTCCTGGAGGAGCGTTAATGGCCGAGATGGGATATTTATGTATCGGTTACTCAGTGACCACGGGCGCCGGGCCAGGCTGCTCAGAGAACAAAGCTCCCAGCTCCCGCCACAGCTCTGCTGAATGGCCTGCACTCAGCACAGCCGACACACAGGCCACAAACTTCACGCTACTGGCCATTAGAAGACCACATGCTGGTCTCTCCACCCAAAGGCCACACGTGAAAAACCAACTGCCCGGTCCTCGTGCACGCTTGCAACTCGCAGGCGCTGGCACGGGAATCCACCGCCTGCGGGCCTCCAGCGCAGCTCCTCACCTGTGAAATGGGAACAAGGTCCGGCTACTGGGAGGAGGCCACGCCCCCACCTGCCCATCACACAGCCCCGCCCACTCGGGAGGAGCCACTCTGTTAAAGGAGCCTCTTTCCTGCTTCCTGGGCATCAGCCTGGAAGAGCCCCCTTTAGAGTTACAAAGAAGAGTAAGGACACCCAGAACAAGGGGTCTCCTCCGCACCCAGCCCCCTCCTCACTGACCCCAGACCGGCCTCTGACTGGACCTGGTGGGGAGGTCACACAGCTGTTTGCAACCTTTCCTAGCAGCCAGCTCCGTTTCTACTCTTCGCGTTGAACGGAAACAGAAGTCGGGGAAAAGACACACCCCCAACCCCGCAAAACAGGCTATAGAAGCAAACAGCTCAGGTCAGAGCTTCCATATCTGTGAAAGGGGGACTGACCAGGATGAACCCCACTTTGGGGTTTGTATCACAAAGGGTCCCAGAGGGGCATGGCTGCTGAGCAAGGGAGACCCTGGGGCCCCTCCAATGTTCTCACCCCAAAGTTTCCCAGGCACTAGGAGTCCCACTCTCAGACCCCAGATCTTCTGATGGGGGTGGGGTGGGGGCTGCGGGGGGCGGGGGGCGGAGGCGATCCACTCTCTCCACCCCCTGGGGCAGGAGGGAGCCGGGCTCCCGGGGGCTTTTATAAGGGGGCAATTTGGAACCGGCTGATGCACCCTTACTTTTTCTGTTTGGACCCTCCAAGGAGGCGGTGGACCCAGAAGCCCCCAGGTCAGGAATGCTATCAGCATGACCCCAGAGCTGCAATGCTAAAAGCATTCATGGGTGGGGGGTGGGGGAGAGGCGGGGCTGCGGAGACCAGAATAAGAATGGTCCCAGCAGAAAGTGAATGGCCCATTTCCCAATGGCAACCCAAAGCTGGTCCTGCAAGGAGGCCCAGCCTTTCCCAGGCCTCACTTCTGCCAGCCAGAAAAAAACCCCTCTGGGAGCCAGTCTCCCCACTTTCCCAAATCCATCAGAGAGCTGCAGAATATGCAGGCAAGTGTTTTTCTCGGCTAACCAAAGCCAAATCCTCCCCCCAGGGTTACACATCAAGGAGCCAGATCAAACTCCCCCC
Source organism: Physeter macrocephalus (assembly GCF_002837175.3). NCBI lineage: Eukaryota > Metazoa > Chordata > Mammalia > Artiodactyla > Physeteridae > Physeter > Physeter macrocephalus. The sequence goes on from NW_021146794.1 coordinate 4,462, forward strand.
TGGCCCAACTCTGATCTCCAAGTGAAATTCTACCCCCTTCCTGATAAGGATCAGCCAAAGGATTTCCTGGGTCAAGAAACTACAGAAACCATCGGCCTTGCTAGAAAATGGTTTTGGCATGAAATGAAAATAGTTCAGGCCTCTCCACCACCATAATTAGGTACAAATTTCCAAATGACTAGACCATGTGATTTTACTTAATTCCCCCGCCGCCCCCCTTTTTCAGAGTAGTTTGCAGTGAGAGAAAAATCTTTATTTCACGTAAAATTCTTCCAACCAACTCCTACTGACTTTAGTTGCTCCATCTGACAAGTTCATTTGGGACCTCTTTTTATCCAGTCAACAGTAAGTTTTCCGATATGAGTATCTCCCCAGCTAAGTCACATTGGCGTTGCTGCCACAAACATGTGGGCCAGGACCCTTGTCCTCTAGGAAGGGCCTTCCTCTGGTCCACACCCAAGCGCAGTCACCCAGCATCATCAGGCTCCCAGCCCAGCCAACCTGGGTCCCTCACCACCTTCGCCCACCCGGGGCCCCTCCAACCCTGCCACTGACACTCAAAAGAGCTTCAGCGTCCTCTTGTCGAAGAAACTGTTTTCTAAAGTGGCTCAGCTCCAGAGCCTGAGGGGGAGCCCCAAAATAGTCCCCAAACAGCAGATGTGTCCAAGGCGCGCCTTTTTATTGGCTCATGAAAACAGAAAGACACGGGCCTCCTACAACCACAAAGGCCCAACCCCACCTCAGGAGCGGGGCAAGTTCGCAGCGATGACACAGGGGCCCTGCCGGGGGGCACCATTGCACGCCTGCCCGACCGGTGCCCAGGGCCTGGGCCGGCTCCCGGTTGCTCCTCCCGGCCCTGGGGCAGGCCCCGGGCCGCACACCTGGCCGGGGCGCCGGCGCCCTCTATGCGGCTGAACTTTCTGTGACACACTGGGCATTTTCCTTAAGTGCAAAAACAAACCCTGGGCGAGCGAGCAGCCCTCGGCCGCCGCCGGGAGAGAAAGTGGTGATTGGAAGAGAAACTCCTGACTCATCCGCCTGGGCTTTTATGGCCCGGGATTGGATTCTGACCTTTCGGTGCGCTCCTGCTCGGCTCCCGGCCCGGCCCGAACGCGGGAGGCGGCGCGGGGCACACATACCGCCTGCCCGCCTGCCCGCCGCCCGCGCCCTCCCCGCGCGCCGAGGAAAGGGGCGCGATTTACCTACGGAGTCTATCTCCAGGAGTCGCTGGAGGTCCCGGATGCTGTGTATCTGACTGTGCGCCAGCCTCTCAATGACCTCGCGGGGGATCTCGGCTTCCTGCAAGCAGAGCAACACGGTCAGCGCCCCGGGCCGCCCAGAGCGCCTGGTCCCCGGCCCGAGGTTGCCCCGCCCCAGCGCGCGCGGGCGCCTCGCACGCAGGCCGCCCGACCCCCAGCCCGGGCCCTGGAGCCTGAGGCCGAGGTGGGGCTGGGTGAGACCCCCATTTCTCCGTTCACAGCCATGTCTGACCTTTGCAAAAAGAAAGAGCTCCCCACCATTAAAAAAAAAAAAAAAAAAAAAAAACCACTCGGCCCCTCCGCCCCGGGGTGTCGGTTGCAAGAGGTCTGGGGCAGAGAGGGGCCCAGAGAGTTGCTGATCTAACAGTGAAATCAACATCTAGGAAGATCAAGTTGAAATGCGTCACGGATGGGCGACGAAAGTCACGGCAGCCCTAACACTTTAATCTACCCTGGGGCTTAAATTTCACACCCAGAATCCCGGGCCGAATCTGCGGGGGAGAGGGTCTCTCGTCTGCAAACACGCGCACGCACACACACTCACACACTCGCCCCACCCCGGGCTCCGGCCCAGCCGCGGCCCTAGCGCCGACTAAGACGCCCCAAATCCAGCCGCGGCTGGGAGGGGCTGCCAGGGAACTTAAGGGTTAAATATCTACCTCTCACAGCTCCGGGTCCCAGCCCAGACCACCCCCACCACTCGACCTCCCCCCCGCACCGCCCCCCCCCCCCGCCAACCCCGCTCCTTCCTGATTTTTAAAGGGAGTCGGGGGTAGCTGGGGGGTCTCAAGCACTAAGTTCCCACGACGGGGTGTAGAAAGTCATTCATCACAGCAGAGCTCCCGGGGATTCGGAATTCGAGATTTGGGGCTGGGGGTGGGGACGCGGGCGGTGGGAGGGCGAGGGCGCCTGGCCCGGCCCCGGCTCGCCTAGCTCAGCCACCTGTAAGCAGGCCCCGGGCGGGCGGGACTGCGCTGGCCCAGCCGCCCCTCCGGGCATGGGGACCGGGAACCCGGGTGTGCGGCTCCGCGCTGCCCACCCTGCCTGCCGGGGGCTCCCGCCGCAACCGCCCCTACCTGTTTGTCGGCGGCTCTTCTCCCTTCCCTGACCCCGCTGGCTCACACACACACCCCCTTCCGCGCTCCCCGCACCCCGATGCTGCATTGTCCGCCGCGCCCCGGGTTTCCCTCCTCGGAGAGGAGCCCGCGCCCCCCGAAGTTTCTCCCCACTCGTCCACCCAGCCGCCACTCCGTCCCTCCACGGCAGAGCGACGCAACACGCTGGAAACTCACCAGACACACTTAGGCATGGCAGAAAATAGAACCCAGTTGGGAAAATTTAAAAATCGACCACGCTAGCAGAAATCAAAATGCGCTCTGCAGAGCCCCAGAGCCCGGGCTCCTCGGCCCGCGAGCGGCCGCAGGGGGCGTGCGCAGGGGGAGTCGGAGAGAGGACGGGGCGCGGGGGTGGCACCCACCTCGGCCAGGGCACTGGCGAGGTATCCGCAGCCGAGGAGCAGCAAACAAGCCCAGGTCCTCATCGCGTCCCGAGGCGCTGGCGGCTCGGCGGGGTGGCGAGGCCGCGGGGCGGGCGCTCCAGCCGGGCTCCTGTGGCGGCGAGATTCAGTACCATCCCTCAGGGAGCGCGGCCCGGAGGAGGGTGGCGCGGAGAGCAGGGAGCCGACGGAGCGCGCCAGGCGCGAGCAGCGAGTGCGGAGAGGCAGGCAGCGCCACCGAGGAGGAGGAGCAGGGAGTGCGCGCTCGCCGCGCCCGCCGCGCCGGGAGCCTCCTGGGCCGCCGGGTAGGGGGTGGGGACGGAAGGGGCGGAGGGCGGGGGCTGGGCCTCTTCCTTGGTGCGTTCCCGGTGCTGGCCGCCGCCGCGCTCGCTCCCCGGCGCTGGCTCTAGGAGCGACCAGGCCGGTAATTCTGCATATTTGCGGGCGTCAGCCCCGAAAGGGACCCCGGAGCGAGGCTGGAGCCGCTGCCGCCGCACCACCCATCACCTGTCTGGACACCCGGCCAGGCCCGGCGCGGGCTCGCGCTCTCCCTGCGGGCTTGCGGGCGGCCCTGCGCGCCCGCCGCCGGCCCCGCGCTCGCCTCCGGCCTCCTCTAGTCGCCGCCGCCCGGCCGGGCACGGCGCGGCCCAGCACGGCGCGGCCCGGCGGCCTGCGTGCGCCCCTCCGCGGCGCGCCCTCGGCTCCGGCGCCGCGCTCCGCCCTCCGCCGGCCCGAGCCGGGCAGAACCCGCGGCCGCTCCGCCTGGCAGCCGCCGCCCGCCCGGGGCCTCGCCGCGCGGGCCTGAGGGCGGGCGCAGGGCCGAGCCGCCGCCGCCGCCGCCGCCGCCGGCAGGAGAGGCGGAGGAGGCGCGGGCAGGCCCGGCTCGGCGGAGTTGTGCGGGCTCCGCAAGGCGCGCGTGTGGAGCCGGCCGGCGGCGGGGAGGGGGTTATAGCGCCGCCGCCGCCGCGCCCCTCCCCCGCCCCCTCCCCCTCGCCTCCCCCGGATTCCGGGCCCCGGACCCGCACCTCGGAAGCGTGCGGGGGCCGCACGGGCCGGGCAGGGCCCGGCCGCCGCCGCCGCCGCCGCAGTGAGCACACACACGCGCTCACGCAGGCAGTAAAATCCATCAAGGCCCCGCTCCCGGCCCCGAGCACAGCCGCCGGGGCTTCCCGCGCGCCCCTCCCTCGAGCTTGCCCACCCTCCAGTGCCAGCTGCAATCCTGCAGCACCGGACGGGGAGGGGAGGAGGCCGCCGCAGAAGTGCCGCCGTCGCCGGCTCGCCTCTCTCGGGCCCCAGCGGCGGCAGAGGGCAGCGCCCAGAACTGCTACGCCAAAAAGGGCAAAAGCGAGCCGGCCCCCGCCTCCCGCCCCCCGCCCCGGCGCTCCGGCCTCTTTCCACGGTTTGGATCATGGGCCCCTGCCTTCCCCTCTCCATAAAAGGAGGGGGAGTGAGTCTCTGGTGAGAGGTGGGGCGGGTTTAGGGGCGCGTCTGGGGCACTCACCTGGCGGCTGCCACGCGCCCCCGCCCAGAATCCGATGCCTGGGGCGTCTGACTGAGGAACCTCCACCCACAGTCCGCGAGGGGAGAGCGCCCAGGTCGGAGGAGGGGGTTGCACCGTGCCTCGTCCCCACCCTGGGACCCCTCATCCTCCAAGTCCCCGCTGCCTCGTGGAAAGCCGGGCGGCGGCCTGAGCCGGGAACTCGAGGGGTTGGAAGGCAAGGAAAAGAAAAGAGCCGCTCATGAGGCACCCGGGAGTCTGAGCCTCCCGCGCCGGGATCCGCTGGGCGCACAGAGCGCCACCTCCGGCCGCGGCGCCGCACAGAGCGATGCGGGGGAGAGACGCGACGGAGGCCGAGGCCTGAACTGGGCCGGACGGCTCCCCCGCCACCAAAGGGCGGTGCGCCGGGCTGGGTAGATTCCGCCTGCCTAGACCTGGCGGGATCGCACCCCGGCGGCGGGTCCCTCGAGGGGGCGGACGAGCCCCGGTATCAGGGCTAGAGGAGTGACGGGCCAAGCGACCCCGAACCTAGACGGCGAGGCCGTTAGAGGCTAGGAGACCGCCGAGCGGTGGGCGGCCAAAGGAGAATTCCGCCTGCCCTAGCCCTCCACCCCCGCGCCCCCATCCTGTGGATTAGGCCCTTGCCCGCCGCGGCCGCCCTCCCGCCAAAGGCAGAGAATTCCGCCTGCCCTAGCCCTCCACCCCCGCGCCCCCATCCTGTGGATTAGGCCCTTGCCCGCCGCGGCCGCCCTCCCGCCAAAGGCAGTAAAGGCGCAGCCCCGCAGGCGGTCTTTCATCCTCGGCTCGGCCGGCTCTGGTATTTCAAAGGCGGAGTCCAGTGGGCGCTTGGGGGGCGCTCGCCTTCCCCCAAATTCCTGGGGGGAGGGTGGGCCCCTCCTGCGATTCCCCGTGGGCCGAGGCTACCAGCGCTCTTCCACTGGCCTCCACACACCTGCAGCCCCCCAACGCACCTGCCTCGTCTACCGTAGCCCCACCTGCGACCTCCCCCCTCAAGCGCGCTTTCAGGGGTCAGGATGAAGGATGGCCGAGGCAGAACTAGGGAAACCTTGGAACCGTTTAAAAGCACGTTAGAGCCACAGCCCTTGTCCACCCAGGTGGGCCTCCATTGCTTCGGAGGGAGACCACTGGACGGCTTGTGGAAGGCCGCCAAAAGCACACTGCCAGGACTCAGGCTGCACCCCGAGCAGAGCCCTCCGTGGCTTACTCATCCTGATTGTTGACTGCATCACGTCTGGTTGAGCCTCGGATTCCTCGCAGGCAGAGGGGACCCAAGGACACTTCTTTGGGGTGAAAGGACTCGGTTTGGTAGTGGGTGTGGGAATGACAGAGGAAAGGTCACCTTGTATTGCAGGGGGGGCGGGGGCAGGGGCCCTTCCGGCTCTAACCTCTGTACAGAGGCTCGCTGGTTCCTGGGTGTCCCGCCACCTTTGAGCAAACCTCGATGGGTGATTCCCTCTGTGCCCCACCCCGGCCTGGCAATTCAGGGGCTCTCAGTTCGAGTTTGGGGCAGAGGAGAGGAGATCTGGGAACGCGGAAAGGGGGGGCGCCTTCTACGGGAGCTCCAGCCAAAGCTAGGCGGGGAGAGGGGCAGGCCTGGGTGCATCCACCACCGGGACTGGAGATCTGCGGGGGGGGGGGGGCGGCGCAGGCATCCTTCCAATCGCTGGCCGCTATTAAAAATAAAACCGCGGCGCGTCGTCATAGCGACCACGACAACAGCGGCTGCGCGAGGGTGGCGCAAACTTGTGCAGCCGCGCGACAGCCGCTTTGGGGGGAGACTCGGGGCACGACGCGCGTTGGCGCACCAAGGCCTGCCCTGGGGTGGGACAGGGACCCCCAACCCAGCCCGCCCCACTCTCCCCCCGGATCCTCGGAAGAAACTGGCAGAAATAGATCCCTAGAAGCTGTTTCCTACACCTTGGACTGTCTTGACCAAGAGGTCACCAACTTGGATGAGAACCCACGCACGCGTGGACTCCCCGGCCCTGGCACCTCTCCCCGACACCCCTCCCCGTTTCAGACTCTGTCGTCCTCATCTCTGGAGAAGCGGGCTAAGTGAGAAGGCGGTTTCGGATGCTCGGCGGGAGAGGGGACCTCACTCCGGAGGCCGGGCGCGTGGGGGCTCCAGCACCTGCCCCTGTCGGCGATCCTTGCAGCTCAGGCGTGGTCACATGCTCCTTTCTGTCCGGGAATCGAGTTTCACTTCCAGCCGCTATTAGGCCGTTCACTGCAAACATTTGATAAAGAGGCTAAATATACATTGGAGTCGGAGGAGGCGTGGGCGGCTGTGCTGAGCGCGTGGGCGCGGCGCTCCAGGCTCCGCGGGGCATCCCGGCCCAGGGCAGGAGGCCGGCTCGGACCCCCGACCAGTTCCCCGTCCCGCGTGCCACCCCTCGCCACACACACACGATTCAGACCCCAGACCCGGACACGTGACCCGGGCAGGCTGCGGGCGCCCCCAGGCCAGCCACAGGGCCCCTGGCGGAAGAAGGGGGCGCTGCGGGGAGCTCCGCGGGTGAGGGGGGAGGTGCTGGTGGGCGGTGAGGGCGCACCTGGCTGCCCGGGATGTCCGGTCGCCCCCGGAGCCGGTGCTTCCGGGCTATCTCGGGCGTCCCCGGCGCGCCCCGACGTGCCGCGGACCTATAATTAAGGTGAGTCAGGTGCTCCGAATAGGCGCAGAGGGGGGCTCCCGGCGCAGCTGGGGTGACTGTCTGGCAGTCTGCCCCTCGCTGGCTTCCCTCGGGCACCGCCCATGGCCCCCCGCACCCTGGGAGGAGAGGGAAGGGCCTTGGCCGTTCCTCAGAGGTGGTGGGGGAGGGCTTCATTAAGGACCTGTCAGCCAGCCCAGCACTTGGTGGTGCGCAGCCAGCATTTCACCCTACAGCCCCCCTCACCCCGCTCCCCCTCTGCCCTGTGCAGTGCCTGCCTGGGATCTGGCACCAGTCGGCACTCCATTATTGCTCTTGTCATTTTTTTCACAGTGGGAGTCATGACTAATATCTACTGGGCCCCTCGGTCCCTGAGTGACCCCTGGGAGTGGAGAGCTGCCCCACTTCCAATTTGACAGATGCCAGGAAGTCAAGCATTTGCCCACAGCCGCAGAACGCTGTCTGAGGCGGTCGCTCCTGGGCCGTGGCTGCTCTGGACGAGCTCTCCCGGTGCTCCAGAGGGGCCCCTCAGGCCGGCTTGTCCTGCACTTCTCAGACAGGCATGAAGAATGATGTGGCCACCTGGCAGTGAAGGTACCAGGACTGGGGCCCACGTCCACCTGATCCCCAGTGCCAAGGTGCTCTAGCTGCCCGCTGCCCCTTGACCTTGGCCTTGTTGGGGTGGTTTGTCCCTGCACTGCCTTGAGTCTGTTCTCTCATCTGAAAAGTGGCGGCCGATAACCTTACCATGCACGGCTGCCCCCCCGCCCCCGCCATTGAGCCTCCTGCCCGGGAAGGCAGCAGCCTCGCGCACACGTGCAGGGCCTGGTGCCCTGAGGCAAGGGCACAGCCACCCAGCTGCCTTCATCTGGGTGGTGCAGGTGGGGGCCAGCTGGGCGTCCAGACCCAGGCCTCTGCCTGGTGCCAGAGCAGATTTCAGAACAATTTGTAATGACGAAACAACACATTTCCCTTTATCTCTGGGCAAGGATTTCTTGGTTCAGGGCAATTAATCCAGGAGCAGCCTCAGCTGAGTGGGCACCTCTCCTTGAAGATCTAAAGTGCCGGGCGGGTGTTAATTAAGTCGTCATCTCAGGCCGCCCCAGGCCCCGGCTCGGGATCAGGCCTTTCCAGTCCAGCCTCCCCAGAAAGGGAGATGAGCCAGCCAGCAGCCCAGGAGGGCATTCTCAATGTTGATTTTAACTCTCTATTAAATATTTTTATTTTTCTTTTTAAATACACAAACAGCAATGAAGTTTTGAATAGCATATGAGACCGCAATCGTTTTGTGGCTATTTTGTGAATAAAGACCTACGGGAAGGGGCACTGGGGAGGCTTCAGGAACTGAGGCCAGATCTGGACTGTCCAGGACAGGAGCCACTAGCCACGCAAGGCCATTGGGCATTTGAAACATGGCCGGTCTGAGCTGTGATGTGCTGTTGTTCGTGTAAAACACACACAGCCTCCAGGACTTGGTATGAAAGTGACGAGTGTAAAATTTCTTGTTAATAATTTTTACATTAATTACCTGTTGATAAGATTTTGACATATTGAGTTCAGTAAACTGTATGATTGCAGTTAATTTCACGCGTTTGTTTTTCCTTTGTTTAATGTGTTTACTAGAAAATTTTAAATTCCGTATGTGGCTTTAATGACGTTTCTACTGGACAAGGCTGGTGTAGACACCCGGACCTCATATCTCCTTGGTAGAGCTAAGCAGGTGAGTGTGAGTGTAGGGGGCGGGGGGCATGTCCTGCCCTGGAAACCCTGAAGGACCTGGAGATCAGCAGAGCTGGGGGTCTGCTCTGCCCACCCCCCATTGCCTCGTCTGCCATATGACCTTGAGCAAACTCTTTAGCATCTCGGAGCCTCAGCTGCCTCCTCTGGGTAACAGCCAACTCATAGGGCCACTTGAGGAAATATTCACCCGTTCACGCAACAGATATTCTGTGCCAGGCACTGGGCGTGGCACGGGGATGCAGCGCTAACACGATGCCCTCATGGAACACACAGTCTCTTCGGGGAGCAATAAACACGTGACAAGTAAGTGTACACTCTTCCAGGTCAGGAATCTGGAGTTGTCAGGAAGGCCTGTTTGAAAAGCAGCCAGTGGGGGGCTTCCCTGGTGGCGCAGATGGTTAAGAATCCGCCTGCCAATGCAGGGGACATGGGTTCAAGCCCTGGTCCTGGAAGATCCCACATCTCCCGGAGCAGCTAAGCCCACGAGCCACAACTACTAAGCCCACGCACCACAACTACTGAAGCCCACGCACCCGAGAGCTTGCATGCCACAACTACTGAGGCCACACACCGCAACTACTGAAGCCCACGCACCTAGAGCCCATGCTCTGCAACAAGAGAAGCCACTGCAATGAGAAGCCCGCACACCACAATGGGCTTTATTTAATTAAAAATAAATAAATAAAAAGAGCTATTTCATTAAAAAAAAAAAAAGAAAGAAAAGAAAAGGAGCCAGTGATGAGAAGATCGGGATGGAGCATTCTAGGAAGAGGTCACAGCATCCCGTGCAAAGGCCCTGAGGCGGGAACTGGCTTGGTTTGTCGAGGACCAACAAGAGGGGGTGGTAGGAGGGCATGAGCTGGGACAGGTGGGCAGTGGGTAGGTCACACAGGCCTTAAGATCAACTTAGGGATGTGGATTTGTTCTAGGGGGACAGAGGCCACTGGAAGGCTGTGGGCGGGGACACAACATGTAGGGACATAAACAGAAACTCTACTGACCACCGGCCACCTGCCAGCCTGCCAGGCCAAAGCAGCTAACAGCTCCCCCCACCACCACCACCAACTCCCAGGATCTTCCGGACTCATGGCCAAGTCCCTGCATCTTGGATATGAATTCCAAGGGTTCACGTCTGGCTGACCACCTGGCTTGAACCCACAGCTGACCCACATCTCCTTCCCTGGGGGCCGCCTGCAGGCCCTGTCCCTCTGTCCTGACTGTGGATGGGGTGGGAGGGGCCTACAGTCCCCCTTGGCCTTCAGATTTGACAGGGCTCGCCACGCCCCCCCCCAGGCAGAGGTTGGAGCCTGGGGCTCACGGAAAGGCGGGGGACACGCCTCACTGGCTTTCCAGCACCTCCCTGGAGCAGAAGGGCACAAGTCAGACCAGGGCTGGTGGAATCCACACAGAGGTGACCTCGGCTCACAGGGAGCAAGGAATCAAAGTGGCCTGTAGAGGCGGGGCTGAGGGGGGAGCGCAGAAACTTCTAGAAAGAAGAGCAGGGGCTGTGAGTGTGAGAAGGAAGGTTCAGTACCATAGAGCTGGAATCATCAGAACAGCGTGGCTCTCAGGACAAAAGGGCCGGAACATACAGAGCCCAGAAAAGGCTGTTCTAGAGGAATTGAAAGGGTTATTTATTAAATGCCACTGGGACAGTTTAGAGAAATTACCTGACTAAACCCTCACTTCCCCTCGCCACTAAATACATTTCAATGGATTGAGAAATTAAGTTGTTAAACAAACGCTTTGGAACAAACTCAACCACGTGTGTCTTGGTGGAGGTCCATGCCCTCCGCTGCAGCGTTCTCACCAAAACCGTTGCCTTGAGGAGGGGGAGACACACCCAGGTTCAGAGAGGTCCAGCAGACACCTGCTCCTGACCCTTCAGAAATATCATTGTCATGAAGAGAACACGGGGTGCGAGCTGTTGGGGCCGACGGGGGTTGAAAAGGCAGGACGGTCAGCTCAGCGCCCAGTCCTGGACTGGCTCCTCCGTCCAGACCAGCAAGCAGTTCTCAGGACATAACTGGGTCCACCAGAGAAATATTACGTTATTGTATCCAAGTCAAACTACTAGGTGTGGTGATGGTGTCACAGTAATGCAGGAGGACTTCCTTGTCCTTGGGAGACCCATGGTACCTGGGGCGAAGAGTCAGGATGTTGAAGCTTGTTTTCACATGGTTCAAGGAGTGGGGAGTGGAAGTGACAGACGATAGATGGATGGATAGATGGATAGATGGATAGATAGATAGATGCATATGTATATACATACATACATGGAAGATACATAGATACCTAGTGGGGAGATGGGTGGTAGATGACAGATAGATGACAGGTGGATGGACGGCAGAGCCCAGGTGGGGAGAGCAAGTGGGTGCTTAATGCAGGTGAAGGGTACCCAGCCACTCGCTGTACTATTGTTACCAGTTTTCTGTAAGGTTGAAATTTTTCAAAATGAAAGTTATGAAAAAAATGCTAATTCATATTTTCTAGTTTTCCCATAGTTGATCAAACTTCTAGAAGGCAGAGAACTTTCAGAGCTCTAGGAGACATAGAACAAATCACATTTGCTATGTGTCACATTTTTTTTTTTTTTTTGCGGTACACGGGCCTCTCACTGTCCGGGCCTCTCCCGTCGCGGAGCACAGGCTCCGGACGCGCAGGCTCAGCGGCCATGGCTCACGGGCCCAGCCGCTCCGCGGCACGTGGGATCCTCCCGGACCGGGGCACGAACCCGTGTCCCCTGCATCGGCAGGCGGACTCTCAACCACTGCGCCACCAGGGAAGCCCATGTGTCACATTTTTAAAGTTCAAAAAGGACTGTCGGATTTGACAGTATAGAAGTTAAAAACAGGTAAAAAATTTAAAAACCTGAACAAAGGGAATCCTTCAGTTGCGTGTTATAATTCTGTTTCCACTGTCCCTGTGTATTTTCATCTGCACAGAATAAGTGTATCAGCCAGATCTTTAAAACACATCATCTGCCGGGCTCTTTGCTCCTGTTCCCTCATCAGAAGACCAGGGCAGATGCACAAAAGTGACACGTGGGGACAAACTTATGGAGACAGTCTACTGCTGGCCAACGATGAAAACGCAGCCCAGGGTCCGCTGTTTCCTGTGGGGGGAGGACACCAAGCGGGAGGGGAGGGGGCCGTGGGAGCTGCTTCCCCAGCGGCTGCTGGCCGCGGTCAGAGCTGGCGGCCACTTGCATCAGGAGCCGTGAAAGCGGCCGTGGTCCCTGACCCCGTAATCCTCCCACGTCTGGGCACCTAGCCTAAGAAAATGACCCACATACAGAACGGCCACCGACTAAAGGGTTCAGGGCAGCGCAACTTGAAAAAGCAAAAGTTGGAAACAACCTAAAACCCCAGGTGTGAACAGACTGTGTTTTCTTAACCCTTCCCCTCTGGTTAGAAACGGCATCCTTCCTTCAGGTGGCTGTGAGGACGGCTTCCTGCCACGTGGAAGCTCCGGTGATGTGTCCTGCGCTCTCACCCCTGTTTTCTCCTGCTGAGTTTTGGGCGCCCTGATTTTCTTTCTTTCTTTCTTTCTTCCTTCCTTCCTTCCTTCCTTCCTTCCTTCCTTTCTTTCTTTCCTTCCTTTTTCTTTCCTTCCTTCCTTAT
>NW_021146794.1:16902-25000 GCF_002837175.3 Physeter macrocephalus
CCCTCCCCGTGTCCTCAAGTCCATTCTCTACGTCTGCGTCTTTATTCCTGTCCTGCCCCTAGGTCCTTCAGAATCTTTTTTTGTTTTTTTAGATTCTATATATATGTTTTAGCATACCATATTTGTTTTTCTCTTTCTGACTTACTTCACTCTGTATGACAGTCTCCAGGTCCATCCACCTCACTAAAAATAACTCAATTTCGTTTCTTTTCATGGGTGAGTAATATTCCATTGTATGTATGTGCCACATCTTCTTTATCCATTTATCTGTCGATGGACACTTAGGTTGCTTCCATGTCCTGGCTATTGTAAATAGAGCTGCAATGAACATTGTGGTACATGACTCCTTTTGAATTATGGTTTTCTCAGGGTATATGCCCAGTAGTGGGATTCCTGGCGCCCTGATTTTCTAAGCGTTAGCAAAGATGCAGCATGGTCCATGAGGTTGGTGGGGGGCGGGGCTGCTTGTCTGGCATCTTTTTCATCCAACATCCAGGCCTGCGATGATTAATATTCTTGTCTAAGAAACTCAGTCACTTCTATTTGAAAAGAGACGTGTGGGAATCAGAAGCCATGGCTCTGGGCTGGGGGCTGGCAGGTCCCCACCCTACCTGGGCCTCGAGTTCCCTCTGAACTGACAGCATTGCCAGGTGGCCCTCCTCCTCCAGGAAGCCCTCCCCTCATCAAAACTGCCAGCCCTGGACAGCCATCCAAGGGCCAGCTGAGCCTGGCTTCAGCCTCTTGCTGACCCTGTGACGGGGCAAATCATATCACAGCTCCAAGCCTCAGTTTCCCCATCGGGGAAAACAGGACGATGCTACTTCGGTTCCAGGGCTGTTGTGGAAAGAAAATGCAGAAGTGATGTAAAGACCCCCGAGAGCATCATGGCCTCTTCTCCTGCGGCAGTGCCATCAGCCTGGCCACGTTCCCACCGGCCTGGCGTAGGAGGAAAGGGCTGCCTTGCGGCAGCGCCCTTGGCCTGGTGGGCTGGCCTCTGGGGGAGGGACTGGGCTGGTCTGGGCCGGGGTAGCTCAACGAGTCCTCCTGGGGGCAGGTGTCCTCTGGCTGGGGCAGCCGGGATGTCCCCACCCCTGCCCTCTAGGGCCAGGTGGGGTCTGGGGCAAAGGACTTTCCTGTAAAAGAGGCTTCCACACGCAGGCCTGGCCCACTGGGCACGCCCCAGGGGAAGCAACTGGGGGAGTGGAAGGCGGCTTCCCTGAGGCCAGGAGGCCTGGGGAGGAGAGGGGAGGCCAAGACGTGGGGGGAGGGGAGGAGGGGCGGGGAGAGAGGGGCAGGGAGGGCAGCAGGAGAGAAGGAAGGAGAGGGGGAGGGGGAAATAGGGCAGCATGGAAGGAGGCAGCGAGAACGGAGGAAGCCCCCCCCAAGTCTTGTGCAGGATTTGTGGCTGCGAGAAGGCGATCCTCCGTCAGCCTGAACAGGACGGAGATGGCCAGTCGATGTCACGGCTGTGACCCCTCCACTCAGGGGACACGTGCCTGTTGTGCGGGACGTGAAGATACCACCCCTCTCAGCTGCCACACCGGGACCCAGCCGCACACAGCTTCCCCTGCACGCGCAGGGCTCCGGATCGCAGACAAGCCATAAATGGCCTCGTGCAAAAACAGGACGATCAGACTCTGGCCTGGCGACTCAGAAGGGATGGGGTGGGCGGGGAGACCTCCTTTGTCCTTGTCAGGGAAGTCCTGGGTCAGGGGCCCAACAGGAGGCCCCCCCCACTCCCTGTCATTTCCCGGAACATGACAGTTTCCAGACAGGAAGAGAAGCCACAGCTCAGCGCCCCCCACCCCCTTCCAATTCTTTAGATCAGAACTCTTATGACAAGAACCCAACGCAAAATGCCCAAGGAAATAGAAGGTGACTGTTGGGCCAGGAGCGAGCAGTTTCAGGTGTGACTGGATCAAGGAGGCTCATCTCCCACTTTCTCCGCAGTGGAAGGCGGCACCCACCGATACCCTCCCAGCCCCACCCTTCTCAGGGCTTCATCTCACTGGCCCCATCCGGGACGCCGACTGTGGCCAGGGGTGTGGACACACGCTCCCACTGGCCAGGCTGGACCAAGTACCCAGGACTCCTTGGGTCGCCCTTAGCCCCCAGGTAGATGAGAGCACACACCCTCCGCCTGTCCCCAGCCTCCCTGAGAGGCGTTGCCCTGCCCTGGCTGGGTGACCTCTGAACCCGGCCCCCTGGAGCGCCCTGGGAGGTGGCGTTGGAATTTGGGGCTCACACCTCTGCTTGGAGTGAGGCTGACTACCTCCTTCTCCCTTTGGACATGCGGCTGCCCTTCTGAGGGGAGGTGGCTGGGGCCCGGCCTGTGACGGCTGGAGGAGGCCTCTTCGTCTGTAGCTGTTTTTCTCAACAGGAGAGAGCAAAGTACGCCATAGTCTTATCCTTGTCCTGCTGTGACCTGCGGGCACCCCTGGGGTGTGGAGGAGGCCCTGCGGCCTCTGGACACCTCCGTGCGCCCCCCACCGTGGGGCCTCGGGGGCAGTTACATCGTAGGCAGGACAGAGCCCAGGCCCAGGGCCCGGGGAGCCAGTCCTGGGTTCGAGGACAGCTCCACCCCTGTCGGCTGTGCGACGTTTGCCCAGTGCTTTCCCGCTCTGGGCCTTGTTGGCCTCAAAGACAGAGTGGGTAATACAGCAGAAGTAGATTCGAGATGTTAAAGGTGATGCCCGAGACGTGTTCAGCACAGAGCTGGGCGTGTGGCCGAACGCAGCCGGTGTCCCACCGCCGCTGGAGAGGGTTGCACAGGGTGCTGTTTGCATAGACGCCATGCTTGGTACACAGCAGGCGCTCGGTGAGCAGCATAGAGCACCCCCACCCCCACGCCCCGACAGCCCTGCAACAAGGAGCCCTGGGCGGGGCAGCCGCGGGCAGCAGGCCACACCTGTTGGGTTTGGAGACAGCGGCAGCCTCGCAGAGGGTTTGGGTCCCTCTGTGCCCAGGACACCAGCTCCCACTTACCCTGGACGGGAGCCCCCTTCCCCAGGCCGGTCCTGGGGGCAGCGTCCTCCCTAGAGGCCCAGTCTCGACCTCTGCACACCGGCGGGTCCAGGGCCTTTCCTGTCCCCCCCGCCTTGGGCAGCGCCCCCAGCCTCACGGGCTGCCACGCTGCCTCCACGCTGACCCTTCCACAGCGGGATCTCCAGCCCAGAGCCCCCTCCTGAACCCCAGGGCCCTTCAGTCCAGCACCTCTTCCCCTTGGGAGCCCCACAGATGAGTCAACCTTGACCCAACCAAGGCAAACCCCCAGACCCACCTCTGGGCTCCCGGGGGTACCATGCCCCCCGCTGCTGGGACCAGGAGTCTCAGAGCCGACCGGGAGCTCTCTCTCGCACGGATCGTCTGAGCTGGTAGGAAACCTTGTCGACTCAGCGCTCAAAACGTCTCTGAAACCTGACCAGTCCCCCGTCCATGCCACTGAGCTGGCCCCAGCCCCACCCCTGCCCTTTATCCTGTGCACCCTCCCACCTCCTCCAGCGCCCCCAGTCTGCACAGCTAATTAGTGATCCTTTCAGACGTGAATCCGCCCAGGTCATTTCTGCTCCAAAGTCACCCTAATAAGCTCCGGACGGAGAGGCCCACCGGGAGATGCTTAAACAGTGCCCACCCTCGTGCAGAATTAAGTGCTGGGTCAGGCTCCGGGGTGAGTCCAGCCCTTGGTGATGGGGACACGGCTCTGCCACAGATAACAGGTTATAAATAAGTCTGTCCTCCCCACCAGGTTCCCTCTGGCAAAGCTGATGTGGGCAGAGGCAGATGCACGCCATGGAGAGAGGCAAACTTTGGAGCCCAGAAACGCTTTCCATCCGCAGACCTCGGGGTCTGGCTCGGCCCAGCCCCACTGTGTCTCCTGAGAGATCCCGGGACTCGGGACCACCCGCCTTCCAAAGGCGGCCTGGCCTCCTGACCCCGCACAGCTCTTCCACACACCTCGGGGAGCTGCATGGCCTTCGGACACGAGACCAGGCCTCTGGGCCCGACGTGGCCAGGGAGAGGCCTCCAGATGTCACCGAGTGTCTGAGAAGGACCCCGGAACTCCAGCGCGGCTGCAGGGTCCTGTGTGAGGGCAGCTCAGCACCCAGGGGCCCAGCCCGAATCCGGGCCCCGATTCTTCGGAGCGTGCTCAGTGTGTAAGTCAGGTCACCCCCGGGCCTCAGTTTCCCGGGAGGATAACATCTGCTGTAGCTCCCTATTCCCACGGATCAAGTGACCCCAAGACTGAGAGAGTGAAACCACGGCCCAGGGAGGGGAGCTCGCCCTCCCGTAGGTCTGGGTCTCAGAGCGGCTCGGCTGGTGGTTCTGTCTGTCAGCCTGACAGGAAGCGGAGGCTGCTCCTTGGTTGTGGGCTGGAGGCCTCAGTTCTTCTTCCTCCAGAGCGAGCGGCCAGGGCCAGTGGAGCCGCGGCGTCCCGACGGCCTGTCCTGGGAAGTCCCGGCCGTCGTTCCCACAACATCCACTGGTGACTCCGACCAGCCCTACTCCACCTGGAATCGGGGATCACCAGGGCCCCCCTTGACTCAGAGGTGCCCGCTGGCACCGGCACGTGGGGGGACCCCAGCACCGGGCACCCCCTTGGCCTCCCAGGAGCAGTTCAGGGGCCTACAAACCACACGGCCTGAGAAGTGGGCACCCTGCGTCTTCCAGACCCAGGGGAAGCAGTGACCAGGGGCCTGGCCAAGGCAGCCAGGATCACTCTTCAGAAGATTCCCCCCAAGACCCCCGCCCACTCAGCTCTGATCCCCTGGTCGCCTGTTGCCACCTCTGGGTTTGAGGCAGGAGCAGCCCACACACCTGTCCTACCTGCCGCCTGGCCCGTGGGTAGAGGGCTAACCCACCTGCAGGAGGAGACGGGGTGTCAGCACGGACACCAAAGGGTGTGGCAGAAATGAGCTGGGCCATGGAAGGCACTAAAATAGCCAGTGCTCGTCCAGCTTCAGACAGCAACGCCCAGCCCCAAGGAAACCACGGAGGCCAGTGGGCGAGAGTGGACACCCCAGGCAGGCTCTCCCTTAGGCACTCAGCCGGTGTGAGGACCAGCCTGGACACGGCCTGGGGTTCCCGGCCAGCCCAGGTCTGTCGGGAGGAGAAGAAGCCAGGCTCCCCAGTGGCTCCTCTTGATCCTGGGAGCCAAGGATGAATCCAAGAAGGCTTCAAGGAGGAGGTGGCATTCGAGCAGAGCCTTGAAGGATGGCAGCCAGTAGCAGGGCTCCCCAGGCCAGGAATTTTCCTTCCAGCCTGGCCCCACCCATCTTATCTCCCTCTCAGGGGAGCTGGATCACAGGGACCTTCCTGTGAAGGGCAGCTCCGCCAGCCCTCCTCCCTGCCCTGCACTGCAGAGCTGTGTGTCACCCGTCTGGAATGTACTTTCAATTCCTCTGCCTCCCCCTCCCCCTCTGCCGCCTCCCCCTCTCCTCTGGCTTCCTCTCCTCCCCCCACTCCCCCCCCCCCGCGCTCCCCATCCCCCATCACTGCCTTCTCCGGTCCCCCCTTTCCCTCCCCCGCAACATCGCCGCCCCCATCACCTCCCGACCCAGCCGTGCCAGAGCAGCCACCTGGCCCCAGAGACTGGGTCTGGGAATCCGCAGACTCCCTGCCACCCAGGAGTCTGGGGCGGGGAGGGAGGGGGCACCTTCTCAGCCAGGGGAGGGGTTTCCCCAAGGACCTCCCTCCCTCCCGGCCTGAAGGGAAGCGGTGCCTCCCAGCATCCCCTCTTAGCCAGGGCCCAGCACAGGGCCGTCTCGCTCAGGTCCGGCAGTGACGGGGTCAGCATCAACCCGGCAGAGGCCCTGCACCTCCTGTCCTCTCTCTTCGCAGGTGTTCCAGCTTCAGGAAGCGACTGAGCAAGGGCTTTCCCGGTGGCCTCCCTGGAGGAGGGGCGACTCTGCCCAGGGGATTCCCTGGGGCCGCATTCTGCGGTTCTCCTCACCCCTCACCTGGGCGGCCCCTCCGGCCTCCAGCTCCTGCGCCTCCATGGTCTCCCTCCCCTGGCCTGGCCCCAACAGGGGGCTGGACGGGGTGTGGCCCACAGGTGTTGTGGGAGCAGGACAGAGTCCGCTCGCGCCGGCCTCCTTCCTGCCGCGAGCCCTGCCCTTCCGCCTGCTTCCCCAGGAACCCCTCCTGCCCCACGCCCCTTCCCCGCGGCTCCCAGAGTGGGTTCCGTGTTTCTGGCTCTGACGAGCTGTCCTGGGGTGGCCAGAGCCCGGCCAGCGAACGTCGTGCCCGTCAGGACTCTGGGCAGGGCCCCCGGAGGGCAGGGCCCGTCTGCCCACTGGCCGCTGGGACCCCGGCCCCGACAGCGAGCGTTTGTGGAGCTGTGGGAACGACCTGTGTGTCTTTTCAGCGGCACGTGCCAGGCCCCCCTCGGCCCCACGCGCGCCCAGATTCTCAGGCTGGACGTGGGCGTGGACGGGTCCGTGGCCCCTGCTGTGCCCCAGAGGCCCGGACGAGGACGGGCCTGGCTCACCCAGGCCTCCCAGCGCAGCACCAGGACGGCAGGGAGGAGGGCCCAGGGGCCCAGGAGGTCACGGCCCGCCGCCCCGCCCCGCCCGGCCTCCCTGCGCGGCTGGGCGCAGACCCCGCACGGGGTGAGGGGACGCCTGAGGAGGGGCCCGGCCGGCTCTCCTGGGTGGGGGCCTGAGGAGGGGCCCGGCCGGCTCTCCTGGGTGGGGGCCTGAGGAGGGGCCCGGCCGGCTCTCCTGGGTGGGGGCCTGAGGAGGGGCCCGGCCGGCTCTCCTGGGTGGGGGCCAGACCAGAACAGGAGGGCTGGTGAGCAGCGGCAGCGGAGATGGAGGGGCCGAGAGCCCGGGCCCCAGCCCAGCCTGACCCCTCCAGGCCTCACCCGGCCATCTAGCCGGTCCCCAGCAGGTCGACTCTCGCCGTCGGGCGGCCGTCCGTACTTCGCGTCTCTGAGCCCGTTTCCCCGCCCGGGAACGGCCCCGCGGGGCTGCTGGGGAGGTCCAGGGCGGCGGGCCTGAGGGGCTCAGCGGGGCCAGGCACAGCCCCGTCCTCCGCCCAGCCCAGCTGCTGTGCTCGGGTGGCCGTTCTGCGTCGAGGTGTTGCCTGCTCGAGGCCGGATCCCCTGAAAGCAAGGGCACTTCTGGGTTGTCACTGGGCCCCAGTGCCAGTGGGGCGAGAGCAGGACAGCCCACCCCGGAAACCCTCTCAGCCCTGGCCAGGCCCTGGGGGCGCTCACTGAGCGGGTGAATCAGTGAGTGAACCAGGCACCAGCCTCCCCTCCTGGTGGCCTCCTGTGAGGCGGGTTCTGATGGGTCCACTGGGCCCCGCAGCCCGGGTCCGAAGGCGCCCCTGCCAGGATGCAGAAACAGACACAGACACCCAGGGGTCCCAGAAGGGCCTGGGGCCCCGGTGCTAGGGCACCCGCTCCCCACGGGCGGTGATCAGACCCTCCTGCTCCTCGCTGAAAGGAGGGGGCCCAGACACAGGGTCCCCCGCCCTCGCACCTGCCCCCCGGGTCGCGGGGACAGTGTGTGGTCCAGGCCACCCTTGGCCAGGACCAGAGCTGGTGACCCCATCCCCCTCCTGGCACCGAGGATGCTTCGGGGCTCCCGGAGTTCACACCCTGTGTCCTGAGCAGGACCGTCCGGGGTCGGAGACCCTAACTGAGGGTCCCGCACAGGAAGGTGTCAACGCCCACGGGCGGGGCGTTCCATTCCGGAAGGTTCTGGGCCTCCCAGAGCTCTGTTCTGGAGTCTGAGGCCCTGAAGCTCCCTCCTGCCCCCCAGGCATCTGGGGCATCAGGGCCACAGAAGCTCGAAACCTGCCCCCTACTCACGCCGGTGGTCCTGGACTCACACCCACCTCGAAGGCCCGAGACTCCCCCTTTGGTTCTTTTCACGCCACAGCATTCTCTGGCTGGGTCGCTGTGTGCCAGGCCCCGGGCAGGTGGGGGGCAGCGAGGGCTGGGGGCACGAGTGGAAGAAACGAGCTCTAAGGAGGAGCTGGGGGTCCAGGACGACGGGGGATGCAATGCGATGGGTGGGGCAGGGTGGGTCTGCAGGCGCCCTGGGGCACACCTGGGGCTGGGCTCTGTGGAGGGAGGGGGGGAGCCAGGAGC
>NW_021146795.1:0-25000 GCF_002837175.3 Physeter macrocephalus
GCTGCTCCTGACCCCCGCTTCTTCCAGCTGTCTCCACAGCTCAGCCTGCAAGCTGACAGGGCCCATAAATCACCGTGGCAGGCAGGGCCCGGGGAGAGGAGCGGGCAGCATGTGCTGACACAGCGCCAGCCTGAGGACTTGGGGTTCTCAAGTTTGTGGTGAACTGCTGGGGTGCAGAGCCTGTGGCTTCTCTCTTTTCTCAGTTCAACAAAGCAACCTGGTTACGGTGCCTGTGTTGGAAGCTTAGCCTTGCCCAGCTCCATGGAAGGTGGACAGGAGGAAGTAGGTTGAATACAAAGCAAGGGGGATTTAGGTTAGACTGAAGGAAGAACTTACTGTGGTGAGGATTATCCTTAGAAAGGAGAGACTTGGGGCAAGGTGATATCTCTTGGCAAGGAGCCTATAAATTTTGGAGAGATTCTGTCTGGTGGTTTAGATGTAGTGCTGCCTGGAGAGCCTGGAGACAGGGGGATGGACTAAATGATCCACTCAACACAGAGCCTGTACTTTGTTTGAGGGACACCGAGGGTCAGAAGATCTTGATTCCAGGCTCTGGGAGGCCATAGAGCCAAGAAGTAACCAGTGGGGACCCCGGAGATATGCAGCCCGGCATCGGGCCTTAGCTGCCCCTCAGGCCCTCTGGGTGCTCTTGGGCAAGTCCCTCAACCTGGCTGGTCTCCATCTGTAATGTGGAGATAGTGCCATTTCGTAGAGTTGTTGTGAGGTTTAAAGGATGAGGCATGTAAAGGGCTCTGCACGGTGCTCGGCACAGAAAGCACAGTTATAATTGCTGCGCAAGTCACTCCACGTTGCTAAGCCTCAGTTTCTTCATCCGTAAAATTGGAAGCCTAGCCCTCACTCAACCATCAACACACATCCACTGAACCCCTGCTGTGTGCCAGGCTCTGTTCTAGGCACTGGAGATACAACAATTCACACAACAGACAGGATTCCTAACCTCATGGAGCTCACATTCTAATTGGGGTGGGGGTTGACAGACAAAAGACAAATATACGTACTATGAGAAAATGAGACAGGATGTCTAAGTGATGGGGGTGGGAGAGGCTATTTTATATAAGGTGATCGGTCGGGGCAGACAGCTCTGATAAGGCAACATTTGAAACAGAGACCTATGGGGATCAAGAGAGTGAGCTGCAAAGATATCTGGGGTAGGAACATTCAGGCAGTGGGAACAGCAAATGCAAACGTCCTGGGGCAGGAGTATGCTTGGTGAGTTTGAGGAACAGCAAGGAGGTGAGTGTGATAGGAGTGGAGTGAAGGAGGGGAGAGCAGTAGGAGAGGCCACTGAGGAGGAAACACAGCCCATTGTAAGGGTTTCATCTATTGTCCCAAGGAAATGTGATGCTCTTACAGGATTTTAGTAGTGAAATTCACCTGCACCAGGAGGCCCTTTGGTTGCCGCATCCTAGAGCAATTGAACTTCCTGCTGCTCCTACCTGTTCAGGACCTGGAGACCAGCAAGTCTGAGGCTCCATCCCTTGCTTACCATGGTCTGATTCTGGTCTGTAGAATGTAGGGCTTTTTCATAATCATTAAAAAACACAAATCCTTCTTGCCAAAGTGGAGGGAAGAATTTAATGCATCCAGCCTTGCTCCAAGTGGCAGCTTCATCTTTGTTTTGTAAATGTGGCAATGAGGCTCTGGAAGGTTCTGTGCTTGCTGAAGGTCATATGAGCCATATGGTGTGGAAGGAAGGGATTTCATTGACCATTGGTTTATGAGCATGTTTGTCAATGTATATCTTTTGAAATTACAGACATGCGCACACACAGAGAACTCCCAAGCCCAGAGTGACACAGTCACAGGATCTTTCCCCTAAAGGCCATCTATTGCCAAAAGTATCATAAAAGCTGAGAAAGTGAGCACATGCCCTGGGCACCACCATCTCCCAGGCTGCAGCCGAGGCAGACATCCCTCATCAATAACAGGGCTCCTTCATGCTGAGCTCAGATGTAGCCTCTGAATTCTGGAAAGCCCACATGCAGTTGGTTCCTAAAAGGAAACATATTTGCCATTTCTGCTGCAGGGGCAGGCTGTCCTGGGGGGTGGGGAACAGCATGGCCTAATCTCTGGACTTGGGGACTTTTGCTGCCTGATTTATAAACCGACCACAACTCTAGTATATGAGACAGAATCGGGGCAACCTCAGAGGGTGCTGCCCTGATACTTGGCTTTCCAACCTCTGGGTCCCCTGCCCTCCCAAAGGTGTTCAGCGTGACTGAAATTGTTTGAGTTCCTCATGGGATTTGTTCCAGCTGCCAGAAATGGATCCGGCTTGTGACTGGTGAACCCAGACAAGGGTACCTGCTGCTAAATGAGCTGGAGATGGAGGTAGGTCCCGAAAGCAAGCCCTTCCCTTGGCTCAGGTGCGGATCAGATATGGATGGAACCAAGAGAGCTGCCTCGCCGCCAAGCGCGGTAACCAGAGGGAAAGGAGCGATGATGATCTGACAGAGAAGAATGAGGGTCGGGGGAGAGGGGAGGGAGGAGGGGAGGGGGGAAACTGTGGACCAGCCTTTGGTCAGACCCCAGGGCTCTGCTCAGGCTCCCCACCCCCTACGGTCTTTTCACATTGGATTCATTTCATCATGGACTCCTGGAGGTCCTGAGCCCTTGTTTCTGGGATCTGTTGAGAGCAACAAGCAAGGCAGAATAATGTGGGGAGACAGACAGATCTCGGTTTCAATTCTTGTCCTCCACGCACTCGCCTCAGTCTCCTCATCTACAAAATGGGCTTCATACCTTCATGAGGAGGGTTGTAACTCTCCCAGCCTTTCCTCACCCGGTCACAGTCTGCAGCTGAGCTTTTGGCAAGTGCTAAAGCTGGCAATTAGACTTTGTTTGTGGGGTTCCAATGTCTCTCTGTCTCAATTGGATCTGAACTCGGGTGTCGAGAGAGTGAGTTTATTTATTGGGACCTGTTAAACCTTAACAGTACCCACCCCGTGAGCTTGGTGTGAGGATGGAGAAAGTGCTGGGATATTCTACAGCCATCTGTATCTGCATCTACATCTACATCATCTACATCTATTTCCTCTACCGCATCTATATGCTATATCCTCCCGAGCATCTCTACCATCTGTATACCTTAGGGCCCAGCACAGATTGGAACTCAATCTAATTTCATTTGACGGGTCCTTCCCTTCCAGACTCTTCCTCTGGTGCCATGATGGGGAGGGGCCAGGGAGGGCCTGGGGGCATTCCCCTGCTTTCCTGGAAGAATAAGGCCACTTATCACCATGGGGCAGCTCCCTGCTCCTCAGCCGTGATTTGCAACAAGCAATTCGCTCCCTCTGCAAAACCTCAGAGAGTCCAGGAGATGTTTGTAATTTAACTCTGCTTGTCACCAACAGCAAGGGGTGACCTCGGGGAAGCTCGGGGTCTGGGGCTTGGGGATCTAAGGGGGTGGGTGGCAGGATACAGTCTCCCAGAAGGTCAGGGAAGCAGGGCTAACGCCAATCCTTTTTCCAACCTTCACTGGGTGTTTACGTAGGGCAGCTCTGTGCCAGGCACGGTGCTGGCTGGTGGGCACTTGCTATTACCACGCTATCAATCACAAAAAGCACGAGAATGCTGTTGATCCATGGTTCCTTGTAGAAACCTTTGGGGCTAGATGCACTACCGAGTCTGAAATTTTTCCAGATTTTAGAAATGTAATGTTCTGTAAATTATGGAACACTCAAACATATTCATATTTCATTCCCTATGTAACAAAATACATATGAATAGTGCCAGCAAGTGAGATAAAGACCATAAGTACCTCCAAGGTCAGTTCAGTTCAGGTTTTGCTGCCAAATGAGTTTTCTTTTTTTTATAAATTTTATTATTTTATTTTATTTATTTATTGTTTCTGGCTTCATTGGGTCTTCGTTGCGGTGCGCAGGCTTCTCATTGTGGTGGCCTCTCTTGTTGCGGAGCCCGGGCTCTAGGCGCGCGGGTTTCAGTAGTTGTGGCACGTGGGCTCAGTAGTTGTGGCGCACGGGCTTAGCTGCTCTGCGGCAGGTGGGATCTTCCCAGACCAGAGATTGAACCCGTGTCCCCTGCACTGGCAGGCGGATTCTCAACCACTGCTCCACCAGGGAAGCCCCTGCCGAATGAGTTTTTAAAAGCTTTTTGGTTTTCAGAGCTTTGGGGCTGCTGGAATTGTGGAGAGGGGATGGGGGACTGTCCCCTTTCTGAGCTCTGGGCAGGCATTGGGCCAAACACTTTCACTTGATTAATACATTAAATCCACATAAAAGCCCTACCAGGTTGGTTCTATTTTTATTGTTCCAACTTTACGGAAGAAGAAATCCGGGCACAGAGAGGTTGAATAACTTGCCTAAGGACACACAGCTGGTAAGTGGCAGAGCATGGATTCCAGCTGAGGTCTGTTGAGTGCCAGAGCCTGCCGTCCTCACGTAGTTTACAATCCAGTGTGTGTGCGTGGGGGAAGGGGACATTAACAGTAATTATCATCATAGCAGGGTGGAACAAATGCCAGAAGTGGAGCATCCATGTCCCCGAAGGTCAGAGGAACGTCCTAACACAGCTTAGGGCTTTGGAGAAGATGACCCAGAGGAGATGGCATCTACTGGAGACCTGAGGGTTGAGTGGACACTAGCCAGGCATTGGTGGGGAAGGGAAAAGCATTTCAAGCAAAGGCAACAGTGTAAACAGCAGGTGCGAAGGGCTGGAGGACAGAGAGAACAGTAAAAGTCAGGAAGACAGAAAGGAGTTGGGGCCTGGAGTGGGAGGCAGAGTGGATCCAGAGAGGTAAGTAAGGGCCGGCCTCCAAGGGGCGCCCTGCTGTTTCTGTTTGGCTCCTGCAGCCCCGCCTCCTGTGGAATCCCACGATGGGAGGAGGTCAGATCGTCCAGCGCTCCGGATCAGGCAGAGAGGAAACCCAAGCGCCGGACGATTTCCCCGATGCACAGGAATCCGAGCCTGCAGCACCAGCCCCTTCGAGGGCCGGGCAAGCAGGGGTCTCAGCGGGCACACATGGAGAAAAGGATTATTGATCTTGGAGTGGGAGTCCTGATTGAACGCCGGGGCTCGCAAGGCTGGGGGGAGAAGTGGATCCGACTGTGGAGTGTCAGGGTTCCCAGGCGGCCAGGCGACACCTCCTCCCACCCGAACCGGCTGGGCGCTGGGCTCTCGAGCACCTCTGAGTTGGCGAATGCACAGGCTGCCTCTCTCCCGGAGACGAGGCCCCCAGCCTGACAGATGAAATCTTTATTATGATGATTTTTATTTGGGGGCGTGTGCGCGCGTGTGCGCGTGTGAGTGCGTGAACATCTGGGGCCGAGGCGGCGGCAGCTGAAATCCCCGCAAACAAGGCTCATGAATATTCCACGCAGGTGCCCGCTGCGCTTTGCAGTCATCGATTATTTATACGTGAAATAACGAAAGCTTCATGAATAATGAAAGTGCCTGCGTTCCAGCTGCACCGTCCGCTTTCCTCTGCCGGCCCAGGTGAGGAGGAGCCGGCCCTGCAGGAGATGGGCTTCCCCGTGGGATTCCCAATCTCCCCTCTCACGTCAGAATCCAAGTCCTTCATAGCAAGGAGGCGTGTGTATACACGTGTGTACGTGTGTACTCACTTGCACACCCAGGGAGGGGTCCGCACGGACAGGGCTGGGCGGCTGGGGTTGTCTACACTGCAGACTCTACTGGGAAGGCTCCAACCGACAGAGAGAAAAGCCTTGCATTATATTAAACATGAGCTGGGAGAACACCAGACACATCCTGGTTCAATTCAGTTCCAACCTCCTCTCTGGGGCTGTGGTACCGATGTCCCAGTGTCTGCCTCTGGAGGGGAAACGGTTTTATGAAGTGCTTCCCCATTTTACCCCTTTAGATACACGGCAGCTCTTTACAGAGACGGACAGATCCTCCCATAAACCTTGGCCCCTAGACTCTGTACTACGCAGGCTGCTTCCAAGTCTTTGGGGGTGGAGGTGTGGCAGGAACGCAGGTGTGCCCAGGCCAAGTAGAGGCCCCTGGGGTGGAAGTGAAGACCTACACCCGGTTCCTAACCACCCCCCAGAAATTTGACAACACCTCTGACCACCAACCATCTTCCGTTTTCCGTGCTTCCTCACTGCCCTACCTCCCACCTTCCAGCCACCTTTTATAGCAGTTGTAATCAGTGTGCCACTTTGCAAAGATGCTTAGTGAGGGTAAGTAATTTGCCCAAAGTTGCAGAGCTGTGAGTAGGAGAGGCTGGGTCTGTCCAAAATTCCCCTCTTTCCACTGCTGTGCAATTAAGAAATTGTCTGTTGTCTGGCTATTGGGCCACCCTGGCTGGACACCCACATCCTGCAGGGGTGCATGTTTTCTCCTGGACCACTGAAAGGCAGAAGTGTGTGGACTCTATTGATTGGGACATTGAATGCTTTGTTTTAAATAAACGTTGAATGGAAAAAAGCTAAATATGACAAGTGTTCTCATCCCTGGTTGAACAGAATCACTAGGGGGAGCTTTCAAAAAATGTTTAAATCGAACTTTTGATAAAATTGTAGAATTTGACGTAATTGTAGATTCACAGGCAGTTGTAAGAAATAAGACAGAGAGATCCTGTGTGTTCATCACGCAGTTTCTCCCAAGTGTTAACATCTTTCAAAACTATAGTATAGTGTCATGCCAGGAAATTAACATTAATATAATCCACCAGTGTTATTCAGATTTCATCAGTTTTATATGTACTCGTTTGTGCGTGTGTGTTTACGCAATTTTATCACATGTGTAGGTTTGCGTATCTGAATCTAGTCAAGATACGGAAAGTTCCATCAGCACGAGATCCTTCGTGTCACCCTTTTATAACTACATCCATCCCAGCCTCATCACCTCCACACACCAACCACACCTCTGACCCCTGGCAGCCACTGATGTGTTCTCCACCTCTATAATTTTGTCATTTTGAGAATATTATATAAACAGAATTGTACAGTATGTAATCTTTTGGGTGACTGGCTTTTTAAATTTTTTAATTTTTTTTGCGGTACGCGGGCCTCTCACCGTTGTGGCCTCTCCCGTTGCGGAGCACAGGCTCCGGACGCCCAGGCTCAGCGGCCATGGCTCACGGGCCCAGCCGCTCCGCGGCACGTGGGATCTTCCCAGACTGGGGCACGAACCCGCGTCCCCTGCATCGGCAGGCGGACTCTCAACCACTGCGCCACCAGGGAAGCCCCTGGCTTTTTTCATTTAGCATAATTTCCTGAAAATTCATCCTAGTTGTCGCCTGTATCACTAGTTCATTCCTTTTTCTCGCTGGGCAATATTCCATGGTACGGATGGACCACAGGTTTTTTTAACCATTCACCTGTTGAAGGATATCTGGGTGGTTTATAGTTTGGGGATATTACAAATAAAGCTGTTATTGGGAAGTTTTTGAAAAAGCTCAGCCAAACAGACCTCTCCCTTGAAGGTTCTGACTCAAATGAGGGTGGGTCTAGGGTAGGGCCTAAGGTGTGAAACTGTGTGTGCCACTTCAGATTTCTCTGGGATTTCCTCTTCTTCTTCTTCTTGTCCTTCTTCTTTTAAACGGGATCTTATCTCCCCTACCAGGGATTGAACATGCACCCTCAGCAGTGAAAGCGCGGAGTTCTAACCACCGGACTGCCAGGGAATTCGCTAGGATTACTTCTATCTTCTTTTTATATGAATAGGGAATCTGGGTTTGGGAAGAATGCTCTGGTCTGGATTTTGGGAGACGTGTGTCCCACCACTCTCCCTCTTTGTACTATACCTTTTATCCCATCATGGCCTCACTAGGGACTCAGTTTCTCCATCTGCAAACTGAGAACTGTATTTCACTCCTGTAGCTTTCTAAGATAGAAAAAAGCAATTGTGGCTGTGAGATTCTTGGGGTTCCTCCAGCACAGAGGCCTGGGTTCACCCGAAGGAGGGTGATGAGCTTTCACCTCTTAGCTGCCTGTGAGCTGGAAAGGCTGAGAGCGTCCGGGAGCAGCTGGCCACTGCTGCCTGTTCTCCTCTGCAGCCCACACGGTGGACACTGCTCAGATGTGAGCTCGTCACGTGCAGCTCAGGCCCCAGCCTCTGTCCCTGGATCTTAGAGAAAAGACAACCTCAGGGTGGACTAATGAGGCCAAATCGTACAGCCCTCCCCCTCCCTCTACCCCTGCCCTCCTCCCCACACGATGGCCCCTTACCTTAATTCTTTCACTCCCCTAAGCTCTCCCTCGGGAAGGGAAGTCGGACCCTCTCTCTGTTTCCAGATCAAGGCTGGAATTATTTAATGCCAAATCAGTAAGTGTCAGCAGCTTGCAGCTGAACTGCTAAGAGGAAGGATTCATAACCCCATGCCAGGCACCGAGCATTTCCTCCCCATCTTCACGGCCCTCCCCTCCAGAGAAAGGAGAGAAATTACTGTCGTTGCCTTTTATGGTACACATAATCGGGTGGCAACTTGGAGACTCGACTCACCTCAAAGTCATTTACATTAAATTATTCATTTGGCTGGGGAAGTCTTCAGCTGGAGGGGGAAATAGCCTCTCTCCTCTCTGGCTTTGGGATGCCCTCTCCATACTAGGCCTGGAAAATCCAGGTTCCCCTTGGCAACCTCTGGACCTCAGAGTCCTGGAGTGGAGTGAGGAGGGCAGAGGAGGGTGTCTGAGCTGCAGGAACCTGCTTACCTGCTTAATCTTCTCCTGGAGGATACAGCTAGGGTCTGGATGTATCCGTCTCAGTCACTGCTCAGAGGGGACCACGGGTCCTTGTTCAAATCCCTCCCATCTTCCTTTCCTCCTCCCCCCTTTCCCTCCCTCCCTCTTCTCTCCCTTCTTTATTTCCTTCTATATACATTTATTAAGTCTCTACTAATATGTGCCCTATCAGTCAGGAAATGGAAGGGTATGGTGCAGTAACAAACATCCCCCCAATTTCAGTGGCATAAGATCACCAGGCATATTTCTCACGCAAGCTACTTGTCATCACAGGCCATCCCTGGGTTCTGTTGTATGTGATCTTCAATTTGGGAAACAGGATGGTGTAACAGCCACCGTCTTGAACGTTACTGTCACACATACCTCCTCTTGAAGCTTCAGAAATGACATATGTCACTTCTCCTGTTTCATGGGCCAAAGCAAGTCACATGGCCATATAGAAACTTAAGTGGGTAGGAAAGTGTCACCTTACCGTGTGCCTTGATGACTATCTCACAGGTGCTCTATCAGGCCTGGAAGATAACAAAGAAAGGGGCGTGGTCTTTTCTCTGGGTGAACTCACGGCCTAGTGCAAGAGGTAGGGGGAAGAGGCAGATGCACAGTCGATGGTGATCCAGGGGGCTCAGTGCCAGGAAAGAGGTCTTCATGGAACTTGTGGGAGGCAGGGTGATGTGGGATCTGGCATCAAGGGGTGACCCCTTGGGGCTCTTTGATTGTGGGCAAGGGAATCCATTTCTCTGAGCCTCAGTTTCTTCCTCCTTCCTTTGGGGGTGATGATGGTGACACAGTAACACCTGACACACAGGGTAGTTGTGAGAGATGCGTGAGGTAACGTCTGTAGAAGCCTTTGCTATGAATTCATTTACACTTTTTAAATAGTAACAATGCTGAGTTGTTTGTCATGGGTACATTCAGTTCCTGAGCATGGCCACCACCCTCTGTGCCTCTGGATCAAGGCCCAACCTGGTGGGCTTGGTCTGCTGGGAGCTCTCCAAGGAGCTGCCCTCAGCTCTATGGAGACATCAATTACCCCGGAAAATGCCACTGTGGGCTGGGTGTGTGGGCTGCCTCCTGGCAGGTGGGGCTTCAGGCTGGAAAGATGCGCCCCAAGGCCCAGGGGCAGCTCTCTCTAAGCCCCAGACCCTGGGGCATTCATTCATTTATTTAACACATATTTACTGAGTGTGGCATCTGCAAGCATTGTGTGCTGGGGCTGAGGAGACAGCAAATGACCAGACAGACAGGCTCCCTGTCCTCAGGGTGCTGGCAGGGGAAGAGGTCATTTTTGTGGTGGACACCCTTGGTTGACCAGATGCCCCTGGGATTCCCGTGACTACTTCTGTGTTCGCAGCCCTCAGCTTCCGCGTGCTTTGCTTCTAACACCCCTGCGACTCTCTGCAGAAGCCTACTCCTGGGCCACCTGAGCTGGCGTGCCTACGTGTGCAGAGAACCAGCAGTTTCCCCAGAGGCGGCCCTTAGCCAAAGACTGATGAGAGTTGGAGAATGAAAGTCCCACCCCCTTGCCTGGAGTTGGGACAACACCTGAGATGTAATTTCTGCTCCAGAGCTCTCCGTAGAGCTTCTCTGTCCTGCTTTCCTGCTCCCTTATCAGTTTCTTCTAGGAGCACTTCCTTACATCACCAGCACACAGATCTTCATCTCAAGGCTGGCTTCTGGGGGCCCTCACTTAAGACACCTACCTGAAACCCTTCCTTTCTCAGTGGGGCCGAACTTCAGTTTTGTTCCGGGGTCCTTTCCTCCTTCCATGTGAGTCAGCATGAATACTGCTTAGTCTGACCAGTTGTACTCACCTTTTCTCCCTTGCTCTGGGGTGGGTTAACAGGGAGAAGGTGACCCAGATGTGGCCAAAGACACATGATGGGATATCCATTGAGGGCTTCTAGAAATGGTTTTCTTAAAATGAGACACAGAAGAGAATCCACTTCCCTTACTGGTCACACTGCATGTGAGGCTGGAGCCCTGATGGCCACATGGAGGAAGCTACACTGACACGCTGAGGGTGGCCCAGCTCATAGGTGAAAGGCACCAGGGTCCTGGATGCCAGTGAAACTCAGAATTTACCAATGGGGCCAGCCTACCTCAGAATGTGCCGTTCTGAGAAAAGATTAAATCCCCTATTTGGTGGAGCCATTTTGCGTCGGGTCTGCTGTTATTTGCAACCAAAAACATCTCAATGGCTACGATTTTAGATGGTGCCAAGCTGCCGTGAAAGGGGGACCCCTTACAGGTCTCTATCCCGTAGGTGGGTCCCATCTGGGTTCTCCATCATGCACCAGGTTTGGGATAAATTACACAACATCGCATGGCATGGTGAAAGAATAAGCTTTATTGGAGAAAGAGAAAACTAACAAGGCAGGGCCAGAAGCAAAAAAAGTGAAAGGGTGGGGTCAGATGCTAGGGGAGAGGACTCTTGGTGGGCTGGGGATGTAGCCTCATCTCATTTTCCCTCCATCACTTCTCCTGAACCATCATTTTTTTCCCCTTGAAGACTGTATAAATCTCATTATCTTCTTTGCTGTGGCCATCAGGAAGCTCAGAGTTGGATTTGTGGCACACCTCACTTATTGTGAGGACCTTGCATAATTGTGTTCTCCCCTTAGCCAGCATTATCTTATTTTCCCTTTACTCCGTGTTCCTCATCCATTTGTTTTTGTTCTGTTAGGCTCTGTATATTTCTGTAAGTCCTGTGAGTTATTCTTTAGAGTGAAGCAGGATGTGTCTCAATCAGCCCATCCATCCCCTGAAGCTGCACTGGAACCTCCCCGAGGACACTGGCTGTTAAGTGGCTCTTGAGAGCCTCCCCAGGCGTCTGGCAGAATGACGAGGAGCCCACAAGCCCTTTTCCTCTGCAGCTTCGAGGAGGTATTTACTGGCTACCTTCCAGCCACAGTTCAGCTGTCAGTCCCCACATTCCTCAACCTTATTCTCCTTTCCTGGGCCCAGGGGATGATGGTCCACCCCAGTCCCCCAAATGCCAGGCCTTGGCAAGGGAGTGGAAAATCCTTTGAGAGGCCCAATAAATAAATAAAAATAACTTTGAGGGCTTGTCACCATGGATACCAAAGGCTTGGTTAGTCGTCATGGCGACCCTTGGGTAGGCTCTCTGCCTTAAATGATCAGCATCACTGAAAAAGAAGACCAAGAGAGGGAGAGATAGGACCACGTGCTCAGAGTGAGAGCTGGGCGCCAGCAAATTTCTAGAGGCAGGTTGAGAACAGGGGCAGTGTGTGTGTGTGTGTGTGTGTGTGTGTGTGTGTGTGTGTGAGGGGGTCAGGGGGCCAGTAGGGAGAAGCAAAGTGGAGAGCACACTGTCTTCCGGAACTTTCTTCTCCAGCAAGCTGCCACTCCGAAAGTCACACTATTCCAAGAGGCTCCTGATCCTTTCGCCTCCTGTGTCCCATGCCCCTAGGGTTTGAGAGGGGAACCAGGCCTCCAGCCTTGGCAATGCTGCCAGGGAGTCTCCATGACAACGCCAGCCCCAACCTGTGGGAGCGGAGCCCTTGGCTGGTACCTCCAGGGAGTTGCCTGGGTAACCAGGCTCCCTTGCCTCACTTCCCCACCAACCAAAGCTCCTCAGCCCTTCCCCCCAATTCGTGATGGGAGGGTGAGTGGACAGGGTCACCATGGAGACCTGGCTTTGCCCCTTTCCAGAGCACCTGTCTCAAGATGGCTATTGGGAGGGGTCTCTGGGTGAGATCCTCGACCAGCTAGGGATGAGGGGTCTACTGGGTAAGGAGATAAATAATTGAGACTCTTCTGGCCAAAGAAGAACGCGGAACTATGGCGACTGCTTCTTGATTCTTCTCGAAGTGTCACTCACGGCATTTGCCCGGGGTACGAGTCAGGAGACTGGCTGGTGACCTCCTTGCCCCCTGTCCCCGTCACTCACGGAGCCCGGGGCTGAGGAGCTGTGGCTCATTCAGCAGCCAAGAACATTCAGGTGGTTAACGGGCATTTATTTCCCAGATGAGGAGACAATTACATGATTAGTTGTTATTTTATCTTGCTAATGAAAATGCATAAAAAACAAAAGGGCCAATTAGCAAGGCCATTCATTCCCCAGGTCTTGGCTGTTTCCTT
Source organism: Physeter macrocephalus (assembly GCF_002837175.3). Classification (NCBI taxonomy): domain Eukaryota; kingdom Metazoa; phylum Chordata; class Mammalia; order Artiodactyla; family Physeteridae; genus Physeter; species Physeter macrocephalus. Next base: position 12,789 of record NW_021146795.1, read on the forward strand.
TTGGAGATCGGAGAGTGCCATTCCCTGGGCACGAGGCTGGCCCTACAGTCAACTGCCTGAGGTCCCTTCTCCCTATCCCTACCCTCTGCACCCTACCATCCTTGCCATTGGTTCCTGTTGTGTCTCATCTGCATTCAGGTGACCCCTGCAGGCCCCTCCCCTCTTCCACAGCTGACAAGATACACCTGGTTTCTCTCTTCCTTTTCTAACCATCTCCTTCTTTCCCTTCCAGGAGAATTCCTCATTTTCTCCGCTTCTCCCCCAGCCAGACTTCCTCACCATCCCCACCCTCATTTCAACATTAGTTTGAGTCACTCCTCTTCCAAGAAGCCCACCTTGATAGAACCGGGTTAGGCCAGTGGAGAATTTTCATTTGCTTCCCATTCAACCAAGCTTCCCAGGAAGCCACCTCCTCAGTGTCTGTTGTCCAGGAAAACTGGAAGAATCCACCTATCCCCCCAAATCATCAGAAATGTGGAATTTGGGCTCCAGTGGTGGTGGCCTTGGGGTTTGCCTTGACCCTGGATCTCGTCCAGATTCTGATAGCACCTAGGCCATTGTGAGCGCTCCAGTGGATGAGTGAAGCTGTCAGTCCTCTTTCCACGGTGGGTGAGAAGGTTCTCCTGCTCCTTCCAGAAGAGTGAGATCGATATGTTCCATATTTATAGCCTGCTGGATTAAAGGGGGACAGGTGGAGAGCAGAGAAAAGGCAGTCAGGCAGGGGTGCTGAAAGGGACCCCAACTGTCCCTGGCAAGCTTGGTGAGCAGGGTTCGATGCAGCGTTTTGACCGGTTCCCTGCAAACACAGGGGAGCTTCGTCCCCGGGGAGAGGAGGGAGTGCCCCCATTCCCCAGCAACAGGAAAGAAAATATAACATGCGCTTACCCTGCATCATTGCAGCAGACTAGGGCGATGGGGGACAAAGGTGAGGAGCCACCGTGGGGGAGGAGAGTGAGCAACGAAGGGACGTCGTGGATAGGGGTTCCCGTGGGCATAAGCCGGAGAACTCAGAAACCCCAAACCCCGGAACCTGGAAGCCACAATGCACCCAGCCCGGCCCTTCAGTGTACGATCTGCAAGGTGGGTACTATCCTCCCCATTCTACGGATGGATAAACCAAGGCTCAGAGAAAAAGCAGTATATCCATGAGGAGGCTGTAAGCCAGAGTGGTTAAGAGTATAGAATCCGGAGTCACTCACCCTGCTTAGCTTGGTACTTTCTGGCTGTGGGACATCACGTGAACACAGAGCCTCAACCTCAGTCTTCTTATCATAAATGGGCTTATGATTACTCCACTCATATGGTTGCTGTAAGAATTAAATGAGAAAAATGCATGTCCAAAGGACTTAGCACAGGACTCTGCACAAAATTAAAAAATGGTAGCTACTATCACAGAGTGTCTCCCGGGCAGATCTCTCTCCGTCCATCCATCCATCCATCCGTCCATCCATCCATCCACCCGTCCATCCATCCATCCATCCATCCATCCATCCATCCATCCATCCATCAAACTTTGACTGCCAGACACCTAGTACACAAGTAATTAAGGACTAGTTCCTGCAACAAGGGGCTTTGCAAGCTAGTGAGGGCGACAGACACCCAGACACATAATCAAATACGGCAGGACTGTGAGAGAGGTTAGAACAGAGCCTGTGACAAGGGATGGTGTGGTCCGAGAAGGGACCGGCCAATTTTACTTACAGAGGAGGGGCAGGGGCTAGAGAGCTGAACCCCAAAATGTGGGTCACCACAGGGGAAACGGGGGAGGGATAAATTAGGAGTTTGGGATTAACATATACACACTACTATATATAAAACAGATAACAAACAAGGACCTACTGTATAGAGTAGGAAACCGTACTTGATATTTTGTAATAACCTATAAGGGAAAAGAATCTGAAAAAGAATATATCGATATATATATATTAAACTGAATCACTTTGCTTGTTAGTGTGAAACTAACACAACGCTGTAAATCAACTATACTTCAGTTAAAAAAATAAATAAAACGGGCTTCCCTGGTGGCGCAGTGGTTGAGAGCCCGCCTGCCGATGCAGGGGACGCGGGTTCGCGCCCCGGTCCGGGAAGATCCCACAGGCCGCAGAGCGGCTGGGCCCGTGAGCCATGGCCGCTGGGCCTGCGCGTCCGGAGCCTGTGCTCCGCAACGGGAGAGGCCACGGCAGTGAGAGCCCCGCGTACCGCAAATAAATAAATAAGTAAATAAAACATATACACTCTGAAAAAAAAAGTGAGGGTTGGGAGGTTCCTCTGAGCTGGGAAGGCTTACCTTCTGGAAAGTGTGTGGCCAAGCCCGCCTCAGCTCCTTGGCCTTCCTACTCCACCCATTCCAAGGAGACCCTTGGGTAACAAGGGTTATTATGCGAGCTGCTCATTTCCCCTTTCGAGGTCACAGTGCGGTGGGGCCTCACCTGGCGGCAGCGGGAGTGCTGCAAGCACCAGGTCCTCCCGATGTCTTCTCAGCTCAAGATGGATGAGGAGAGGGAGGGGCCCCCCAAAGACTGCCCTCCTCTCTACCTCCTACACGGTGTCCTGACTTCATAATGCTTTGAAGGCTTTGGTCCATTGCCACGAGCAGGCTCAGTTACCTACAAGTCCAGGGACTGGAGTTTATGAACCCCAAGCTAGAACACGTGGTCTGGTGCGTGATTTGGCGATAGGACAGATCGCGAGTGCCATGAAAATGGTAAACAAGTAGGTGGAGGGTTGTACCCGTGTGGCCAAAGGGACTGAGTGACATGGACCCCCAGCAACAACAACTCCCCCCGCCACACACATACACACACTCCCTACTCCCTACTTAGCTCCTGATACCTGGAATTTCACCATCAGAGACTGTTTCCTTTGTCTATGATTTATTCATACATTCAAGCCCCCGTGTGTACACGAATGCTTTCAACAGACACCTATTGAGCAACTCTGAAGTACCAAACCCTGGGCCAGGCACGGAGGATCAGAAATGAACGAAACCCAGTTCCTGCTCAGCATTGCAAAACTCACTCTTGGCTGGAAGAAGAAGACTCACAAACAGGCAAACAAAACACAGCAAGGCCTGAATGAGGCCTGTGCTGGAACATTGTCGAGGACCACCAAGCATTGTTGAAGGCCAGCCTTGAGGAGGGGGAGGGCAGGGAAGGCTTCCTGGAGGAGGTGGCTCCTCAGCTGGATGTTCAAGCTTGAGTAGGAGCCTGCCTAGCAAATGGGATGGGGTGACGGGGCTGGGGTTTTTTTAGCCAAAGGTGAGGCCTGGGTAAAAGTGCAATAAGGTGTCCCTGGCACATGGTTTTCTCAGCTGCCACTCCAGGGTGTGAGTATCATGGAAACTCTCCTGAGAGCACGTGGGAACGGAGGGGGGAGGCTGTTGGTGGTAGATCGGGAGCCCTGAGCCCTGTGTCACATAAAGGAGGTGGGGGCAGCTTCCCTGGGCTTCAGCAAAGAGGAGACAAGGCCAGGAAGAGGGAGGGAAAGGAAACGCCACCACCAGGCACCTACTTCTATTTGACCCCTTATACTTGTTATGACAAAACGTGTCTATTTTATCTCTGTCCCTTATTTGGGGGTATTTATCCTCAGTTCCCCGCAGCTGGCTGGTTGAGCAGTGTCTGGGCCTTCTATTCCTTTTATTTTTGGTAAAACAGCTAATTTAGGCTCTGCACATAGGAAGTGCTTAAGAAATGGGACCTTGGTAGTCAAATGAGTTTCTACTTGGGTTTCCAGAAAGTGTACCTTTGGCATTCACGCTTCACAAAAATGTCCTCAGGACACCCCCGGTGGCAGGCGTTCCTGTGGGAAATCTGGGGTTCTGGCTCTTAAGCATGGGAGCTTGGCTAAGTCCACAAACCTCTCTGACCAACGTTTCCTCATCTGTGAAACAGGGGTGGGGTGTTTGGTGACTCCAGAGGGTCTCTGAAGTAAGACCTTCTGTAGCAGCCCAACTCCATCCCAGCACGATGTCAGCTTATCTGCATGCCCTGTCCTGTTTTTCCGCCTTGGCCACCCACGATATCCTGGGAAACTGTTACTTCAGGGCAACCACTGGATCAGTAATAGGTTCTTTTAATAAGTTCATCAAACTGCACGAAGGTTACTCTGCACTGTGTCCAGCCACCGCCCTCAGTCTCTGTATCTTGTAGGTATTCCAGAAACAATTTGCATCAATCATCCCACTGTGGCCACTCAGCGCATCTTGGGGAAGGAGTTCAGGCTTTCACTCTCTGGTAGGTACAGGGAGAGGGAATAGAGGGGAGGGAGAGGAGCAAGAGCACGCATAAGTAAACAAGTGTATTCGTCAGCACAGTACAGGTTATGCTGTGTAACAAATCAACCCCCAAACCTTAGGCTTAACACAACAAAGGTTTATTTCTCACATTATATATCCAGTGTGGTTTAAAGGGGATGGGGGAATGCTCTGCTCAGCACAGTCACTCAAGGACCCAGGCTGATGGAGGTGCCATCATCTTGGGGTGCAACAACTGGAAATGAGGTCTCCATGGTTGCCACTGCAGGAGGTAAGAGAACTGAAGGTCACACACTGGTTCTTAAATGTTTTAGCCTGGAAGGGAATCATGTTACCTTCTTTTATAGGCTTTTGGCCAGAACAAGTTGCACGGCCCTTCTTGACCACATGGGGGTAAATGTGGAGAAGGTGGATTTTTAGTGGGTTCTACAAACATCTCTGCCACAGTGACTGAGTGAGTGAAGGAGGGAGGGAAAGAATATCCGAGTGAAGAAGCGAATGAGGTGAGGAGTGAATGAACAAAAGAGCAAGTAGAGGGTGTGCGTGAGCGCTTGTTTCCCAGCCTGGGGGCCCTCTCAGTCCAGGCCAGAGCCCCAAGGTCCCTGTGCAGAGCCATCCCTCCCCTGGGGGCTGTGCCAGCCACAGTCTACCTGCCACTTCTGGGATTACATTTCAGAAACTCATTTTGAGAGAGATAAGCTGGGCCCAGGGGGGCTGTATCTCTGTGTCCTTGTCCTTGGAAGGTAGAGAAGGGAGAAGGGGAGGAGGAGAAGGAGGGGCCGCGGGGTGGGGGAGGACGGGCTAGACTTGGAAAGCAATTAGCCGAGAATAGGAAATTACTTTCTCTCTGTGCGTTTGGTGTTGGCAGCTGAGCTGCCGCCATTCCCCAGGGCTTCAGCCGGGCTGTGCTGAGGGCCAGGCTGTGTGGCCTTGGGTAGGTAGTCACGCTGGGGTGGGGGCTTAGGGTTCAGGGGACTGAGGGCTGTCCCCTGGCCTCTCCCTGGAAGCTCCTTAACGTGGCCTTGGCTGCCCTGTGCCATGGGATCTTTCCGCATGTTATTATACTTAGTTGTGTCAAGTGCAGGGACGATGGCCCATTTCATCTCTGCATCCCATGGTGCTGGTGAGTACCTGTATATCTTAGTTGGGGTTGGCCCCCATCGGAAGCAGAGCCTGGGACAAGGTCTTGGGTGCCGGTGTTTGTTTTTTTTTTTTTTTTAATTTTTGGCCACGCCAGGCAGCTTGCAGGATCTTAGTTCCCTGACCAGGGATTGAACCCGGGCCCATGGCCGTGAAAGCACGGAGTCCTAACCACTGGACCACCAGGGAATTCCCGGGTGCAGGTGGTTTAATTGGGATGCAGGGGTAAGTGGTGAGGAGAGCCAGGGAGGGAGAGAAAGCCACACACGGTGCCACGTGGAGGTTCCTGCTGTGGGCAGCAGGTGCTGATTCCACGGGACTTCAGAGGAGAGCAGAACATCTCCCAGAATGCTCACCTGAGGGACAGGAGGTCCCAGCATTCATCCAGTGGCTCCCTTCCCCATCAGCTGAGGCTTGCCCTGGGGGTGCCAACTCCCTTGACCTCCGAGCAGCATTTGCCTGAGAAGGTCTTTGATCTGCAGTGCATCAGGGCGGAAGGCTGCCAGCCCGAGGCGCCTGAGTCCTCACGGAACTGTCCTTTGCAGATGCAGCTACCATCAGAGGTGGGTTCTGGGGATGCAGAGCTGGGTACCAAAGCCATACAGGGTGCTGTGCCCTGCTTACCAAGTGGTACTGAGCGGGGCACAGCCTTGGACGATTGGGATCCAGGACTCCCTGGGTTGATGCCAGTCTCACTGACACCTTTCTCCCCTCTCCACTCTCCTCCCACAGGCTGTGAGCTCCTGAGAACAGGCATCCTGACTTTACATTTCTGAGTTTCCAGTGTCCTGCCCAGAGTCCAACATGGGCCTCAAGAAATATATGTTGCGGAGAAATCTGAATCCTTGGAGGGGGCAGGGGTCAGGACATGTGCAGTGACTTGACCCTAGAATGGTTTCCTTCCTGCTCACCTACATGGACAAGTCCAGGAATGCCCGGAAAGCCCCCTGAGGATGTAGTTTCTGGATCCCTTCTCTGCCTCTGGGATAATGGTCTCTTGAAGGGCTAATACTCAGTTTATCTTGACCCACAGGGAAAAAGCAACCCAAGCTGGCCTTGGGGTTGTAAGGGCGCAGGCACCACTGGAAGGGTAGAGGGGTTGTCTGCAATTTGTGTTTTCTGTCCTGCTTCTCCCCTTATTCTGACAATGTCCCCTCCTTTGGGAGAATTGCTCTCTCCTCACTCCTTCCTCACTCCACGTGCTTCTGAAGGGACTACCAATCACATTATCCTGTGACCATGTGACCCAGCCACAGCCACAGTGATTGGCTCAGGAATGGGCACATGACTCAAGCTGGGCCAATCAGAATCCTTTCCTGGGACACGTGAACACTTGGAGAAAGAGAAGCCTTTTCTTTCAGCCCAGACTTTGGACTGGAAGGCTGATTCCTGGGGTCCAATGGACGTGTCTTCCCAGGTGAGGTAGCCACCCAGAGAGAGGGTAAAAGGGGAGCGAGCTCCTGGGGCAGCCCCAGCTGTCTGGTGGCTTCTCACTTCTGGATGGACCTAGGCGGGACCTTGTCCTCCTGTGGGGAGACCCTACTGGGGCAGCCTCCTCTGGCCTTTTCATTATGCCATCATGATTGGCTGCCTGTTCTAATTTAGGCAGTCGGGCTGTCATAAACAAAGCCTGAGCGCTTTGCAGGTACAAAGGTTAGATTTGCATGAAGAGGCCTGTGTAAATCCCACTACTTTTCTGTTATCGTTCCTCGCCTCTGACATCACAAGTTGGGGCCTGGTTGAAACACAGGCTATCCAGCTCCTGGATTCCTCTCCTCCGCTGGGCCTGAGCCTGACCCTCACCCTGCTCTCCAGATGTCACAGCAGGACCCACCTCTGGTGTTATAGCACCTCCTCCCTCTAGACCAGCGCTGTCCGGTAGCAACATAATATGAGCCATGTGGGCAATTTCAAATTTTCTAGCATACATATTTAAAAAAAAAATAAAAAGAAATGGATTAAATTAATTCAAATGTATTTTATTTAATCCAGTATATCTAAAATATTATTATTTCAACAAGTAATTGATGCAAAAAATTAATGAGTTTTTTTTTTTTTTTTTTTTTGCGGTACGTGGGCCTCTCACTGCTGTGGCCTCTCCCGTTGCGGAGCACAGGCTCCGGACGCCCAGGCTCGGAGGCCATGGCTCACGGGCCCAGCCGCTCCGTGGCACGTGGGATCCTCCCAGACCGGGGCACGAACCCTCGTCCCCTGCATCGGCAGGTGGACTCTCAACCACTGCTGCGCCACCAGGGAAGGCCCCTATTAATGAGATATTTTCTATTCTGTTTTCATCCTAAGTCTTTACTCTCACAGGACATGTCCATTCGGACCAGCCACATTTCAAGGGCTCAGTAGCCATATGTGGCTGGTGGTCACCGTGCCGGGGCATTGCACCTCTTAGTCCCCACCCGGTGCAGGGAAGCAGCCTACCGCCTGCAAAGGTTTGGGTGATTTTGGTCTTTTCATTTCAGCACAGTTTCTCATTTGCTCTAAAACGCTATCATGTGTTCCCTACTTTGGATCTGTGATCGGACTTGGCAAATAGCCCACCGGTCTGAAGAAATGAAGGCTAGGTCCCAAAGCCAGAAATTGCTCACCTCTCTGGTAGGCAGAAGGGAGTCGTGGGGGGTGTTGTTTGTTTCTAGCTTTTTTGGGGGGATCATTTTAGATTTACAGAAACGTTACGAAGATGATACAGAGAGTTCTGTACTTTCTTCACCCAGTTTCCTCTAATGTTAGTCTTACATAATTACAGTACATTTATTAAAGTTAACAAATTAACCTTGGTATAGTCTGTTAACTAATCTCTGGACTTTGTTCAGATTTCATCTGTTTTTCCACTAATGTCCCTTTTCTGTTCCAAGATCAAATCCTTGATTTTTAATAAATAAATTCATCTAGCTATCAATCATCTAGCTATCTATTTATAGTTACTGAGGTATAATTTACATACAGTGAATTGCACGCATATAAAGTACACTCCTTGACAAGTCTGACATGTATACACTGTGAAACTATCACACGGTAGGTGTTTCAGCTGAACCATAAAGTAACAAATAGCCAAACTTATTTAGAGTTTACTAAGTACCAAACATTATCCTATACACTCGACATGAATAACCATATTTAACCCTTGTAACAGTTTGTGGGAGATCAGATTACTACTGCCATTTCTTTATTCCCTGATAAAGATGTATGCCCCTACACCCTTTGCCATGTGATGTGACAAGACCTCCCTCTAGAATAAGGGGAATATATTTCCCACCTGTACAGACTAAATTGTGTCTGTCCAAATCTATATGTTGAAGCAGTAACCCCCAATGTGACTGTACTTGGAGATAGGGCCTTTAAGGAGGTAATTAATGTTAAATGAGGTCATAAGGGTGGAGCCCTAATCCAACAGAACTGGTGTCCTTATAAGAAGAGGAAGAGACACCAGGGGCACACAGAGGAAAGGCCATGTGAGGACACAGTGAGAAAGTGGTCATCTGCAAGCCAGGAAGAAAAGTTTCACCAGAAACCAACCCTGCCAGCAACTTGATCTTGAATTTCCAGCCTCCAGAATATGAGAAAATAAATTTCTGTCATTTAAGTCATCCAGTTTGTGCTGTTTTGTTATGGCAGCCCAAGCAGACTAATACACAACCCTACTGATAGTGGGGTTGGCTGTGTGACTGGCCTTGGCCAATGATATGTTAGCAGTGTGCCTCTTTAGTGTAGTTTTAGTGTGCTTGGTGGATTTGGCTTGTCCTCCTATGCTCCTGTGATTCCCTATGACGGAGACAGATCCAGAAAACTGCTGGTCCATGGAGAATGAGGAAACACACAGAGCCAACCTGAACCCAACCCATGGTCTGGAACCAAGACCTGCTGGTCGTGACCAAGCCCAGCAGAACCTCAGCTGACTCAAAAAACCCGTGAGAAAGAAAATGGATGTAGACATTGTAAGCCACTGAGATTCTGAGATTGTTTGTTACACAGCCAAAACTGACTAATAACCAATGATTTGAGATACTGTTGTTATCCCACATTTTATCAGTGAGGGAAGTGAAACACAGAGAGATTAATTACTCGCTCAAGGTCACACAGCTAGATTGTGGCCGATCCAGGATATAAACTCAGGCAGCCTGGCTCCAGTGTCCATGCTCATAACCACTACACATACTGGTCCTTATAAGATCAGAGTTCTCCACCATTCTTTGATTGGGTGATTTAATCAGTTCATTCTTTGACTTGTTAATTCATCAAACATTTACACAGAGTAGCTTTCCCCATTAGCTTCTCTCATAATATCCCTATCTTCTCCTTAGCAGTTAGTAATATTTGTCATTTATAAGTGTTTGTTTCTACATCTGTTTCTATGCTGGTTGTTCTAAAGTCTCTCTTGCTAGACTTTAAGCTCTATGAGGACAGGGACTGTATCTTTTTTGTTCCCACTCTATACCAATCAATAACAGTCAATAAATGCTTGTTAAATAAAAATGAGTTAACTGTTAAGTGCCAGACCTGGCTATGTTTTGGGAACACAGAAATAAGGCATATTACCCACCCTCAGGGAGTTCTTAGTCGAGTGAAGGAGATAGACACCAAGATTGCGATGCAAGTAGCTGAAGTGTGAGTGAGGTATAGACGGCAGTGGCACAGAGAGGCTCACTTATTCTGCTATCAGGGGGATGCATCAGAGCTTTCACAGAGGAGATAAGCAATTGGGGCTTGAAGGATGAGTGGGGAAATTCTCTGATTCACGAGAGAAGGCAATCCCTAGCAGAGAGAACGACCAAGGAAAAGGCATGGAGGTTTAGATGCACGGTGGGTGCTGGACCTTGCAAGTCATGTAGGTTGGCTGGAACACAAGGTGTACAGGGGAACTACCGGGAGGTCAACTCGAGGAGGGGGCAGTGGTCTGATCCCCGAATGCCGAGCTAAGGAGCTTGGCCTCTACCTGCAGGCCATGGGGAGTAGTCAGTTGCCCAATCCTGAAAGTGTCTGATCTGACACTACAGGCACTTTTCTTAGATTGTGTAAAGAGTTTTTATGCATCAGGAGAGGGCAAGGGCTGTGAAAATTAATGAGGGGAAACCTCACTAAAAGGGAGTTGGGGTGCCAGAGTGGGAGCTCTCACGCACGTACCAATCAACGTCAGTACAGATCCCAACAGGAAGAGGTGTATCTTGCATCTCTGGCAGGACGGAAGTCAAAAGGAGGAAGAAAGATTTTTCTCCATGCTTGGCAACAGCTCAGCCAAAGAAAAGACACTATACTTCAAACACCCAGTTTCCGCCAATGTGCTTTTTGTTTACAACAGCACCTCCCAACTTTACCTTCTCCTCTATAAAATAGTTCCCTCTCCTTTGCTTAACAGGACTCGCAAGTGGTTCACCATAGTTGCATGTCCTGAGCTGCAATTCTTTGCTGCTCCCAAATAAATCCACTCTGCTGGTAGAAGAACCGGCAGTTCTGTTGTTTTACGTTAATATTACACAGAGGTTCCATTGAGATGTAGAGAAGACCCCCGACAACTCTGAGGCTGGTGAGCAAACAGGTCATTGTACCCACAGAGCCCACTGAGCTCACTGCTTTCTAGCCAGCTCTGGAGTTTGAGGGTAAGTTTTCCTCCTGGATCCAAGCTTCACTCTTTTTGCATTTTGAAGCTCTCCAGGCTTTATTTGGGATCTGTTTAAAGGCTTTTTGTCCTTTTTTGTTCTGTCTGTGAGTAGTCAGTTGGCACTTTGGCCTCAGTCTTGAAATCAGACTGTTCCCACTGGAACTCTTCTGGTATTTGACCCGTGGGCTGTTTAAGAATGGTTCTTTTGCTCTGAAGAAAAACCTCTTAAAAATGGGATCCAGTTATCTAAGTGCTTTGAGGGCACTCTCCTTTCAGGTACCTGGGCGATTTTATGTTTAAAAACCATGGTCCTCTCTCTTGCACATTTCTAACTAAATGGACTGACTAAGCAAAAGCAATTTAGAAAATCGATGAGGAACTCTTGAACTCCCCAAACTTACTTTTCTCAAAACCGTAATAGAGAGCCATGGCTCTGAAATCACCAAAACAGAATTGGACGCCTATTTTGATTGGTATTTGGAGGCCTCTGAACATCATCAGGAGTCTAAAATGGGCTCTCTGAAAAACACAATAATTAAATTAACTGAGGCAAACAAATTACTTAAAAAAGACAAAAGGGGGGCTTCCCTGGTGGCTCGGTGGTTAAGAACCCGCCTGCCAATGCAGGGGACACAGGTTTGAGCCCTGGTCTGGGAAGATCCCACCTGCTGCAGAGCAACTAAGCCCGTGAGCCACAACTACTGAGCCCGCGCACCACAACTACTGAAGCCCGTGCGCTTAGAGCCCGTGCTCCGCAACAAGAGAAGCCACGGCAATGAGAAGCCCGTGCACAGCAGTGAAGAGTAGCCCCCGCTCGCCGCAACTAGAGAAAGTCCGCGCGCAGCAACGCAGACCCAAAGCAGCCAAAAATAAATAAATTAATTAATTAAAAAAAAAAAAAAAAGAAAGACAAAATGGCTTCATTCGTCTCTCCTCTTCTTTGTCTCAGGCTCTACCCCCAGTGCCGTCTTCCTCCTCTGGACCTATTAGAACCTGACCCTTTAAAGTTACATCTTCTGAGGATCCGAATAAACCCCAGGTTACCCATGTTCCCTGGACGAATTGTGAACCGTAGTTAAAGCATTTCTTAAAGTAACTGAGGACCCCCATAGGTTTGCTGAAGATTTTAACGTAGTTGTTCAAACCTACCAGTCTGGTTTCTCAGATTGATACTCAGTTAGTCCACGTGCTTGTTGGTGAAGCAAACAC
>NW_021146796.1:0-23374 GCF_002837175.3 Physeter macrocephalus
AATTGCAGATCAATCAGATTGGTTATTTGGAACCTTCTTTCCTTCTGAATCGGCTTTCGGTGAATTGGCCCATGTCATCTGTTGGCTTCTGGCTGCCCGGTTCTGACCAGTGGCCTGCGGGCTGCTTTGGAAAGTGAAGGGCACAGGCCCGACTCAGTGACCGCTCAGCCTCGACACTCCTTTTGGCGAACACAGACGGGGCGCATGGAAGTGCGTGCGTCTGCAGCCAGGAAAGGGGGTCTTCCCTTGGACAGGGCAGGCCCGGGGTCATCCGGATGCAGCCCTTTTCTTGGGGGAGGAAGCATCTTGTGCGGTGTGAGTCGTCTGTCTACTCACCTTGACCTTATGTAACGTACGTAATGTACCAGAAGACATACCACACACACTCCACAGAGCACGGTGACCGACGTGGAGATGGCCGCTGGAAAGAGAGCAGAATTGAGTTGGCATTGAGCTCGAAGGCCGGGCAGCAGATTTGTTTCTGAGACTGAAAATTCTTTACAGTTTACATTCCTGCAGTGAGATCCAGATGCCTTCCTAGCCAGCTCACCGTTACTAACAGTTCCCTGAGGTCCAGCTGTTCAGCCTATTCTACGTCTGGGCACAAAAGACACTCCTTTCCCACCAACACTGCCAGTTCAAACCATCCCCCATTCGCATTATCCGCATCCTTGTCCTTCCCGATCAACGTGGCATGGGTGACGGGGCAGGGACGGGAGTGAGGCCGGAGGAGAAAGTAAGGGCCTCAGGGATCAGAAGCTGGGCGTGAGCATCAGGGCGAGGGGACCAGCACCCCAGGAGGAGAGGAAGCTGCTGCTAAAGCCGAAGGTGGGGAAATAGAGCAGGGATCCTCCTCGGTTGTCCCCGCCACAATGTCCCCCTTTTCTCCACCTTCACAGAATCCTGATTTAGAAACAATAGCAGGCAGTGCCATTTTTCTTCCAATTTCATCTTTACTATGTTTTTTTTAATTTGCAACTTTCTACGGTGGTGTTAAGTAGGGTGTCACGAGGCAGGTGTTACAGATTAGAAGAGAATAAGGTAAAGGCTGAGTTGAAAGGACCAGCATTGGGAGGGGGACTTGAGGGTAGAGGGCCCCAGGCACGATGGCTTGAGATTGTTAGGGAGGGTGGGATCTTCACATGGAAGCCAGAGGGCTGAGCCTGAGGGCAAGCTGAACAGAACTATCTTTAAAACATTTGTATCAATCATAAGCGCCAAGCAGATTTGGCCAGTTTGCCTTACTATTGTGAAATCTCCCTGCAAAAATATCGCCTATGTGCCCTGTGTGTAAGATGACAACGCCGAACGTCTGGGGACCCAGGAATCTCACTGTGGACCAGGAGGCACATTCATCTCCTGAACTGTTGAGCTTTTCAGACCTGCACCTATACGGACAGCACACAGCCGTGTGTACAAGGATGAACACCCATGACGTGGCCTTAAAGATAGAACTTTCCTGAAAAATAACTAAATAGAAGGATGAGGGGAAATACCCAGATTCTCTGCAGGGTAGAAGGGGAAATGGGTGAAGTTTTTCTCAAGGGCAGTTAGCAACATGTAACAGAAGCTTTGGAGAAGACCATTTCCTTTGACTCTCTAAGTCCACTACTAGAAATTTATTCTAAGGAAATAGGAAATATATATACAGTATTCACTAAAGTATTGTTTAAAATAATTTTTAAAATGTTAATCTAAATCTCTTATCAGTAGAAAATTAGTTAAATAAAATGTGGCATACCCACACAATGGAATATTATTCAGCTTTTTAAAACTATGAAATCTACATTTGTTAACGTGGCAAGATGTCAACAATGTCTTAAGTAAAAAAAGCTGGTTGACATAAAAACAAAAAAAAAAATTTCCAGTAAGCCATGTGTGTATCCATACGCACAGAAAGGTCTTGAAGACTATATACCAAAGTATTAGGTAATACTTTAGGATAGTAGATAACCTTATTTTCTTTTTTAAAAAGTTTTTTTTCCTGATATTTTTGCAATGAATCTGTAATCCGAAGACATACTAAAGTTACAGAAACATAACTAGTTGCACCTAAGTAAATAAAAATAAGCATAGAAAAGTTGTTCCAAAAAAAGTAATGGAAAACATGGGAAATTAGTGGAAGTTGTTTTGAGTTTTTAGACTTAGCATTAATCATCATTATGACTAAAAGACAATTTTTTTTTAGCAGAGATGTGACTCTCTCCATTAAACTATTCCTTCATGTTGACTAATCAGGTTGGCCTGCATTTACTGTTCATGGAGAGATTTATTGGAAAAGGCAAGCTGATGTTAACTATAGTTCCACTTTCACAATGCTGCTTCCTGTTTCTTCTTATTGAGAATAAAAACTGCAGACTCAAACTCAAGTGAGAAGAGCGTTCCTGAGCCAATGATGTAACACAGCAATTTGAATTCAGCCACTTGAACTCAGACCCTTGGCCTCTTCCTCAGGCAAATTTAGTAAAGAAACCAGAATCACCAAAACAATGGATTAATATATCAACTGCCACGTTCTCCACCCTTTTGTGTTTCCTAGGGGGTGCATGGATTGGAGAAAAAGGAAAAGAGGGCTTCCCTGGTGGTGCAGTGGTTGAGAGTCCGCCTGCTGATGCGGGGGACGCGGGTTCGTGCCTCGGTACGGGAGGATCCCGTGTGCCGCAGGGCGGCTGGGCCCGTGGGCCATGGCCGCTGGGCCTTCGCGTCTGGAGCCTGTGCTCCGCGGTGGGAGAGGCCACGGCGGTGAGAGGCCCGCGTACCGCAAAAAAAAAAAAAAAAAAAAAAAAGGAAAAGAGATTTGGTGAGACAGAGGAAAGAGGGGAGGAAAGGTGGATGATTGCACAGGAGCCCAGAAGGGCCAGGAGTCCCCGCCTTGACTTCAACCTACGGTGATGTTGGGTCTACAGTGGGGAAGGCAGCCGAGGTGGCCAGTGGTCACTGTTCAGTGTGGGTGATGAAAGGGTCCTCTGTACCCACAATGAGGGATCACCTCACGCCGGTCAGAATGGCCATCATCAACAAGTCTACAAATAGCAAGTGCTGGAGAGGGTGCAGGGAAAAGGGAACCCTCCTACACTATTGTTGGGAACGTAAATTGGTGCAGCCACTATGGAAAACAGTCTGGGGGTTCCTCAAAAAGCTAAAAACAGAACTACCATATGATCCAGCAATCCTACTCCTGCCTGTATGTCTGGAAAAAAATGAAAATACTAATTTGAAAATATATGTGCAGCCCAATGTTCATAGCAGCACTATTTTCCAAGCCAAGATGTGGAAGCAACCCAAGTGTCCATCCACAAATGAATGGATAAAGAGGTGGTACATATATACAATGGAATATTGCTCAGCCATAAAAAAAAATGAAATTTTACCATTTGCAGCAGTGTGGATGGGCCTAGAGAATATGATGCTTAGTGAAATAAGTCAGAGAAAGAGAAAATACTGTATGATATCACATATGTGGAATCTAAAAAAATAATACAAATGAATGTATTTGTAAAACAGGAACAGCCTCACAGAGAAAAACTTGTGGTTACCAAAGGAGAGAGGGAAGGGGGAGGGGCAAATTAGGGGTAAGGGATTACAAGATACAAAACATTATACGTAAAATAGATAATAAGGATATACTGCACAGCACAGGGAATTATAACCATTATCTTATCATAACATAAATGGAGTATAATCTGCAAAATTACTGAATCACTATGCTGTACACCTGAAACTAACGTAATATTGTAAGTCAACTATACTTCAATTTTAAATGTGTCCTCTGTGAACATCCAGGGAATCGTCATTTCTCGGCGGTCCCTGCAAACTAGTTCAGGCGCGGGGCAGTGTATTTGATGTGCCGTGTGCCTGCATCTGCTGAAGGTAGTTTTGAAGTGAGAATGTCAATTCCTTATTCCTGGGCAGTGGTTTCTTTTCTGTTTCTTCCAGTACTGAGCACTGTGCTGGGTTCAGAGTGGGTAACCAGTAAATACTTAATTGATCAAATTAAACCGTTAACCTTCCATAAGCTGAAGGACATGTAAAGTGCCATTTGCTTTTTAATGAGAAATCTGCATTTCGTTGCAGGTTAGGACCATATCTGGCACAGGATAGGAACTCAATTTATATTGTTTGAACAGATGAATGACATAATATAGGGGTAGCTCCTGTTAAAGACTGAGCATATAAACTGCAGCAAATGTATTTCAGCTATTGAAAGATGAGAGGTATAATACAGTCTGAAAGATAAACCCTTTACTCCTGGTGCACTAAATGAATATGGCAGCGTAATGTGATACACCAACTCTGGCTTCTACGCCAGTAGCCTGACAGTGAGAAACTACCAACATTAAGATAAATAGTCAAGCTAGAATTCCATAAACAGAGGGATCACGTAACTTACCTAAACAGAGACACTTCTGAGAGTGAAAGAGGCAGCTGTTGGTGACCATGCTGGGACAGCAGGCATAAGCCAGGTCCGCCCAGCGCCCTGGCACTGAGATCCCCTGAGCAAAAACACCACGAGGACAAAGGAAAATACTTACCAGTCACAGCTCTGGGATTGTACTGATATGCACCTGCAGAGCAGAGATTGCAGCTCAGTTATTGCCATGGTCCTAAAGGCACTAATTTCTCACTAAGCAAGAGAAATCCTGGACAGTTTGTCTCCCATCTTAAAGCCTTGAGAGAGTCACGGCTAGCAAAACCAGCCTCACTTTAGCACAGAACCAGGGTCATTGATTTGATTGATGCTGGGCCATGCTTTAAGAATCAGATAGGCCCTTAGAGAAGATGCCGATTACCGAGCGCTCCCCCATCCCACACATTGTGATTCCAGATCAAGGAAAGCTTCCTCTGCCCTCCCATATCGGGAGGAGGAAGATCTTATTCTGATTCTTGGCAAAGGCTCTGCCATGTGGATTAATACGGGGAGGCTTGTCACATGTAAGAGACAGGCTTTCTCTCCCCGCTGAGCTGAGCCAGGGTGGAGCGCAGAGAACCAAGGCTGTGGCAGAGAGCAGGAGGCAGAGGGTTGCTCCTTCATGCTGACTTTGGATTGGATGGTGTGGTGTGATGCAATCGGCTCGCTCAGGATCTGTGACTCAGAAGCAGCCTGTGGGAGCTGCCCTCTCCTCCAGCAGGCAAAGCCAGCACTAACCGGGCGGGTCCTGCGAGGCCGAGGGGGTGTGTTCCGGAGCCTTGGCTGTTGTCTGAGCTGGGACTTGGGAGGGCTCATTATTGATTACCCTTGTGGTCCCCGCAGAAGGAGCTTTGGATGGCATCAGCCTGGAGCCTGGTCCACTAGCCAGCCTTGTGGCCACTGTGGTGTCTGACTTGGAAGTAAAAGCTGGCTCTGCAGGGAAGTGCAAGACATGGACAACGAAAATATTGAGAACATTGTCTTTTCTCGGCTTTGGAAGAGAGTGTACTAACACCGGCTCTCGTGAGCCTGCCCCGGCCAGCCTGCCCCCAGCAAACTCCTCCACGGCTCTGGGGGAAAACCACTTGAGTGGGTAACATCTTCATCCATCTGGAATGGCCAAGGGGCTTTTGAGGACGCTAGAGGATTTATGGTTATTTATCATGGGGCACATAAACTAACCATCCCAAAGATCTGTGTAGAACCAGGCACTAGAGAAGTGTTTACTAGGAGACCCAGCTCAGATAAACAGTGGAACTGTACTGGCCAAAAGACATTGGGATGCCGATTTTAATTTACTTTTTACATGTTTGCACAAAACATTTGAAATCAGGGGAACCTGAGATTTGCCCCTTCTGACCTTTAGAGGGGGGACCTGAGGGACGTGTCCTGGCTTGGCCCCCATCTCGGGGAGGGTGGGCCACCTGCCTTGTGTTTAGGTCCTTTACCTCCCCATCCCTCACTGGCCAACGGCTGCCCCGAAGTGTAAAGTGTAGTGGCACAACTCCGCTGTTCTCTTTCTGTGAAAAATGGGTCTTCCACTGTGACAGTACGGTGCTTTGGAGCCCAGCCCTGGAGCAGAGGGTGCGCAAGGGTGGCTGTGAGCCCTGCATCCCGGGCTGTCGGGCCATAGTCGGGCCGCTTCCCCACGCTCTCCCAGCCACGTGGGCAGAGCATGGGCACCCGTGGCCACGGCGCCCGCCTGGGAGATCAATCTCATGTCTGAGGTTTCACTGTGCAGCTGCGTCTGCCAAGTGTTTGGGGCATGAAGGCAAGGCTGGGGGAGGCCACCTGAACCAGGTGTGACTTGGACCAAAGGGATTCTGGGTACTCCGGCCCCTTCCTTCCGTTTGTCATCGGCTAAGTAACTGGAAGGAAACCTTGCTCCCGCCTCTCCATCCTCCCTTCAGGAGTGGTTCTCAGCCTTGGGCACCAAGTAAGCGTCCCCAGGAGAGCTTCTAGAACCCTAATTCCCAGATGCTCCCCAGACCACCCAGAGTTCCAAGGAGATTTCAACGAGCATCCACGGTTAAGAACCGGCTCTCCAGGGAGGCGGCCCGAGCAGCACCATTAACCACAGTGTGATGGCTGTGCCTGGAGGGAAAGGAGGAGACGGGGACCAGGAAAAGCCTCACAGTGGGTAATGGGCCACAGAAAACCAGGAGTCAAGAGAGGGTATTAGAGGATACAGCGCACGTTGTCCCAGGATGTTCCAAGAGCTCGGATTTTCTTAACATCAGGACGGTGCTGAGGAAATTGGGGTAGAGTTTACCCAAGACTCGGTGGAAATGCAGAACCCTGGCAGCTTCGTGCAAGCATCTGTACTAAAGCAATCACAGGTTATTGGGAGACGGCTCTGCGTGGGTCTCTCCCGGTTCTACACATCTTGCCAGTAGGGCACTGACAGCCCTTTCTTGGCACCGTCTTTCCAAGGATGCTTAGATGGCCTTGGAAGGTGGAGACAGTGCCTCCCCCTGGAACACAGGTCAGACATATTCATGCCAGCAGTGAAACACTCAAGTTCCTGCTCAGGCTTCCCCTCCAGTGACGTAGGCTGCCCGTACTGGCATCTGTTTAGGCCTGCTTAAGGCATGTGGGGACGAGGGACTTGATGAAGCCTGCTGACGGTCCTGCTGCCTGTGGTGCCGGGTAGGAAAGTCCTCCATCTCTGACCCAGGAGGGTCAGGTTTTCTGCCAGCGCCCATGAGACCTGGGAAGGCTGACGTGCAAGGCATTCAGAACCTCAGACCCTCCCTCGTTCTTGAGGCCACGTTTCTACCACAAAGTGTGATCTGGCCTATTAAGAGTGGATTTTAAACCGTTATTAATTATGTACCTGTGAAGCCTGGCTCTCAAGCTACTTTGGTTTAAAAGGGAAAATGAAACTAATGTCAGTCCTCATTCTTGACGTGAATAAGAGGTGTTTGCAGTGGAACCCTGGCAGTGGTCCACGAATCTGAGGGTTCTCTGTGGACCGGATGGCATCAGGGGATGAGAGTCCGGAGAGAGTCTGTGACGTTCCTACCTTTTCCAGAAGGGTTGGGGCTGTCTGGCTCTGGGGTCACCCCTGTTGGTGCTGCTGTGGAGGGTGGCCTTTGGTGAGTCAGGGAGGCGTCTCCTAGAGAGAGGATAACCACATGGCGTTTATGATCCTGAGGGTGGAACCTGGTGTGGCTTCAGAACTGGATGTAAATAGAAAATAAATGTATAAATTTAAAGTGGACACATCTGGCTCCCTAGGCTAGGCCAGAAGCACAAGAGATAAACAAGCATCAGTCTGCAGTTCCCATTGCAGACAGACTGCACACTTTTTTTCTAGCCTTTCAAAAAGACTGCACAAGTTAAGTATCACATGTGTTTTATTTTTGGCTGGGATGATAGCAGCGATATCAACTCAGCTTTATAACGCTGGCTTTTGCGTGGGAAAACAAATGATTACTCAACGGATTGTTTTTGGCACAAGATGTTGGGGAAAATAATGGAGGCAGTTGTTAGTGGTAAAAGGTGGGGGCTTTGGGGATGAGACCTAAAGGTTCCTCCAGTCTTTGGGTTCTAAAAGTGTACGATTCCAGGCCTTGCCCCCTTCTTTCCTCTCCCCTTCCGCCTGCAACCTGCCCTGTTCAGTTCGCCATCCTCGATTCATTCACCCAGAGGAAATGGAACTTTGAAGAAACAGTCACTTTCCCTACAGTGGAAAGCCCTTATTTTTGCCCCTGGACTATGGTTCCAGTGGGTCCCCGGACTAGACCGAGGAAGACACCTGTGTTCTCCCTGCAGTTACTGCTCAGACCCGTCCTCACCCAGCTCATCCCTCCAATGGCCCCAGGATGCCGTGGGCGCCATGTTCCCAGCCCAGCTATTCCTCTGCAACAGCAGAAGGCTCCCTCCTCCTCTGCAACAGCAGAAGGCTCCCTCCTTGCCCGGCCTCTGATGCCTGCATGGTGGCCACGCAGCGGGAGGGGAAGGGGTACAGGGCGATCTCAGCGCTACAGATTCAATACAGATTCACAAAGCCAGAGGGAGTCTGGCTTTTCAAGGAGTCCCCCAGCCGTGAGTTTGCTGTTGAACAGCCCCGCTTGTCTGCTTTCCCCAGAGAGGAGTGGCGAATTTTCACAAATATTATGTGAGAAAGTCTCACGGCTGGACATGCACCACGTGTGCAATAAATGTTTGTTAAATCATCATTCTCTTGGAAGACCACAGATTAACCTTTCCTTTTCTAGAGAACGGGTCTTACTATTCCTGAAAATCGCACTATTGGCTTCCACTCCAAGATTGTTTGACTTCTGGTGTGGTTATCCAGCTGTGGATGGTTAAAAAAAAAAAGGGATTATGGAGATCTTTCCTCACACTCAGTCTTGAGCTCTGGAAGGACCCCAGACATGATAACTGGGCTAAGGGGGTCTCTGCTCTGTGGGTCTCTGCGCTGCTCTCTGGGGAGGAGAACAGGGAGTGATTTCCTTGTAGGCTGTCTCCTAAGGAGGAATCGGGAATGCTCTCTGGGAAACAAGCATGCTGTGAGCACACACCTTTGTCTGTAGCCAAACTCTTGCTTCTATGATCTTAAAGCACTGAGGTAATAATAGTTAATAAATTTACCAGATTTCTCTTAATCCTCCCACAAGCCACAATGTTGACATCAGGTCCATTTTCTAGATGAGGAACAAAGAGATCCAAGACATTAAGGCCCTCACCCCAGGTCTCACGGATGGTTAAGTGGCAGAGCCAGGACTTGAACCCAGAAGTGTGTGACCCCAAAGCCCATGTATTTCCACCTCCCGGAGGTGTGTTTAGAAGCCCATTGGTTTATTTAGTCTCAGTCTTCAACCCAGATGTCAAGGCCACCTCATTCTGCTGCCCGCACTGCAGTCTGCTCTCTGCGTGGCCTTGGCAAAAGGGGCGGAGGGCCAGTGCACTTACTGATGCACTTGAGATTGGGAGTGGTCCAGTGGGCGAGGTTCAGAGTCTTGTTAAACACGCACTCGGTCAGGCTGGAGGTCCCGGCTTTACGCTTGAAGCCAGAGTTACAAACATACCGCTCCCTGGAGTTGAGGTTGTAACTCTTGACCCGGATGTCTGCATGTTTCACAGATGTGGGAGCTGGGCACGTGATGCCTGCAGAAGTGCAGATGAGAGGGGAGAGATGAAGAGATTTCAGCTTGCTCCGTGGGAACACTTGGGTGGGGTGGTAGTCAATAACTTTATAGTCGGGGTCCGGATTATCGTAGGGGCCCCTGGGGATACACCCCAGATTCCAAGCATGTGGAAGATGTTGAGGAAGGGCCCCCCACTGTCTAGAAGCTTTCCAGAATCTTGCCTCAAGTACCAGCCATTCAGCATAGCTAGATGCCAGGGGTCATCACTAGAGACCCCTCTCTCTTGCCTTCCACTCCCATCAGTCTCCAGCCTCAGTATCTCTTAGCCTCTGGATTGCTATCCCTACAAGCCTTTAATCCATTTCCACAAGGCAGCCGGCATCATCTTCAGATGACTTCAAGTTTGATGACTTCACTCTTTCTCAGTTGCCCACTGTTCTGAGAATAAAAACTAAAATCAAGGCTCTGCTGGATCTGGCCCTGTCTGCCTCTCCAGCTACTCTAACCTCTGGCCACACTGGCCTCTGGTCCCCCCATGCCTCTCACCATGCACCTCCCCCGCCCACTCTTGGCTGGCCATCTCCTGCCACCCTTCTTAGCTTAGTTCAACATCGCTTCCTCAGGAAAGCCCTCCCTCAGCCCCACAATCAGAATAGCTGTTGGCATTAACCAGGACCCCGCGGGGTAACCACTGGCCATAGATGAAAGGCTACACTGATGACGACTGGAAGAATATTAGTCATGTGTATATTTATATACTGTTTTAAATATATGAAATACTTCATAATAAAAAAGTAGGGGAGGGGATTTTAAAATACCCTGCCACAGGAAGTCAGAAACCTTGGCTGACCACAGGGCAAGAGAGGGCTAAACCATGCCAAGGGTGGGTATTCAGTGCTTTTGCTGCTAAATGAATGTGAAAAATGTAGGAGATCCTAGAATTAGGAATTTTGTCCTTTCTCTGGGCAAGTTAGGGCAGCTTAGGGTAAAAGTGAAGCCGAGAAGACTTGTGAGGCCATTTGGGAGGATTCTGGACAGGTTTTTGGGAGACAAGACACAAGTCACTCCCAGCAGACTGTGGATGTGACAAAGGGCACGTGGAGTGAAAAATCAGATACGTTTTATCAGAAGAATGTTACCAAAAGAAGGTAAGAGCCAGAACTAGAACAATTAAAGTTTTCTTAATAATTGCCCCCTTCTAATTAGTTGGAAGTTGAAAGATTTGAGCAAGATTTAGACCCTAAGATTTTCTTTGTATGAAACTTGATGGCTAAAACCAGTGTCCTGGGGTTTGCCACATCCTGGACCTTCATTTCATGTCCGAGGCACCTCTCTGTAGACAGATGCTCAATAGATCTGCAATCAGCTCCAGAGCTGGTTTAGTGCTGTTAGCATGACACCTAGTGAAGTCCTTTGTTCTCATATCTGAGTTTGGGAACAGGCTAGGATCAGACAGTGCTAGTCTGAAAGTCTGCTGATTTAGCCACCTGAGAGTACTGGGAACAGCCCAACTCCCAAATGGATGAGGTGGGCTCAGTCACCTATCCGGATGAGACGGTATCCTATCCAGATTAGAGCCTGTGCTACGCCCGGAGGGGGACAGAGTCTGGAAAATGTGACCATCTTCCACAGTTTTGCATGACGTGCTGAGGATGCTGGATTCCAGAACATGAATCTTCATCTGCCTTGGAAAATGTCTCTGTCTTCACCCGTGTGTTCCGGTGGTGCTGAGTTCCTTCTACAGCCTTCGAATAAGCCAGTCTTGTTTGATTTACCCCAACAGAACCTGTGCCTGCTTCCTAGAAATCCGAACCTTCCTCTGGTCGGGCAGGATCTGGGGTCAGCTTTGACTAGCTATGGGCCCCCCAAGTAGCAGCTTTCACCATCCTTCTCACCTGCTCCCTGTGGACTGGGCTGCCTCTGTCCAGAACCCTAGCTTTCTGGACCTGGGACTGCCCCTCTGCCCAGGTCTTGTCCATCTTCTCCTCCAGAGGGCATCCCCTGGATTTCCACATTCCCCAGCTGCTGGCCTAGGTTTGGATGTCAGAGAATGACTGCCAGAATCACCAGGACACTTACTCACCTGACTCTCAGCGTCACCACTACCTGGACCCCTTATGGCACATCCTGCTGGCCAGGTGGGCCTCTTTAGATATCAGAATCACAAGGAGCCATCTCCAGGGACTTCCCTGGTGGTCCAGTGGTTAAGACTTTGCCTTCCAATGCAGGGGGTGTGGGTTCGACCCCTGGTCGGGGAGCTAAGATCCCACGTGCCTCGCAACCAAAAAACCAAAACATAAAGCGGAAGCAATATTGTAACAAATTCAATAAAGACTTTAAAAATGGTCCACATCAAAAAAAAAATCTTAAACAAAAAAAAAGAAGGAGCCATCTCCAGATTCAGAGTGTGGTTGAAACAATCCACGATCAAGTGCCTGGCAGCCTGCAGACAGGCCAGCCCACTGCTGGGGCAGCTGTCAGACCCTCCCCTCCTGCTTCAGGCTCTGTCACTGAGGTGTCAGCATCCTCATACCGGAGCCCACCTGAGCTCGGTGGGTCAGTCACTCCAGGCTTTACTTTGGTCTCCCTAGTCTCAAGAGGGAAAATGGATTGTTTGCTTTTTGTTCTTAATCCAACCCGTGATTCTTCTTTTAAAGCCCCACTGACATCTGTTAGATTTTTAAAACTATAACATACAGCTTGCCATCCTTTATCACTCCATCCTGATGGTGACAATGTTCTCTTTTCACTTACGGGGCTTCTATAGTGGACTCAAACATTTTCATTTTCTTTTCAATGAGATCATAAGATAATCGTTATTCCAATGTACCAGTTTTCTAAAATAATTTTTCCTACTAATTTGTATGAACAAAGTTCATAGCGAAGAGAAGAAATCTGGCTGTTTAGGTTTGCTTCCTTCATCTTCCTCTCTCTCCCATCTGGTCTTTGGGTTGTACCTCTTTCGCCTGAATCCCTTCCCAAACGTTTTTAATCGCTTTGTAGTCCTCAAGTTCAGCTTAATCCACTGATTCTAATTTCAAATGATGTTCTTTTTAAAAAAGTATTCATTTATTTATTTGGTTGCACCAGGTCTTAGGTGCATCAGGAGGGCTCCTTAGTTGCAGCTCCAGGGCTCCTTTAGTTGTGGCTCACCAGCTTCTTAGTTGCAGCTCGTGGTCTCCTTAGTTGCAGCATACATGTGGGATCTAGTTCCCTGACCAGAGATCGAACCCAGGCCCCCTGCATTGGGAGCACGGAGTCTTATCCACTGCGCCACCAGGGAAGTCCCTCAAATGATGTTCTGAATCTGTTGATCTTTCCTCGGCCACCTTTTTTCAGTCTTCACTGTTTTCTGTGTTGTTTTCAGATTTGGGATTTTTGTCAGCAAATTGTTCTACATCTTCTAAGTCTTAAAACAACTCCCCTCCATTTAGGGCAGTGGCTTTCAACTTTGAGTGTCCGTGGCACTCTCTGAAATAAAACATTTGCGCCCTCCCACTCAAGGGGATTTAAAACATTGAGGCAATGGCGACCGTGTCAGCAAGTTATAAAGAGCCACTGCCACAGCATAAGGGTTTCCATGCTAACGTGTAACTCACTTGGTCATCCTTCAGGGCTGGCTGCTATGTGGGTGGGATAGTTTATTGCATATAAAAGTACCTAAGTTTATGGCATATATAATAATTCAGAGTTCTTACAGCCTTCAGTAAATATGCAGTCTTCTTTGTGGTGGTTTGACTTCACCTTAGATTCATAGCAGGTAGTACCCCTCCCAGCTCGACACCCCTTCTGCCAAACGTTGTCATTAGCAGTATATTCACTTGAGCAACAGTGAATTTTACACACTGATCAGGAAATGTACTGTGCACACAGTTGAGGACCTCTGTTTTACAAGGCAAAGCGCGCTGGGCCAGATCCCGAGTGAATGAGTAGTGACTTCTTGTAGCATCCGTAGATTTTCCTCCCAAGCCCATCTCTGCTGTTAAACCTGAGGGCAAAGGTCTGAAGTCACTGTCATGCCTCCTTTTCTTCCTGATTCTCTACTGGAGCCAGTCATCAGTGAGTAAGACAAACTCAACCCAGGGTCCTCACTGTTGGAGGAAGAAGTTACAACTATGGAAACGGGGAGGGGGACGACTGGAATGCACCCTGTGGTGCTGGGTTAGAATTGGGGTTGGAGGTGTCAGGATGTAATCATAGTGTGTGTGTACACGTCTGTGTATACGTGATTCTGTGTGTACACGTGAGTGTGTGCACACACGCTACCTGTGTCCTCTGACAGTGCCTGGAAGCAATGACATATAAGCAGAAAACATATTTAGTACCAAGATCTTGGTCTCCACTAAAAGGAACCTCAGCTTCTTGGAGAAAAGGCTGACGCGGGGCCGGGAGAGGGAAAGCACAAGGTGAGCATGGAATGTCTGGTACCAGAAAGTAGGGAAGGGCTTAGAGAATGATGGCAACATGTCAAAAGGATTTGGTGGCCAGGTTGAACTGGCTATTGCTGGCCCATCTGGGACAATCTGAGTGTCAAAACAAATATACTAACAGATTAAGGAATAAAATAAAACAAAACTCATGTCTGTGCTAATATAAATAAATAAAGGACTAATAACTAAATAGGGGAGAAGAGAAGGCCTTCAGTATAATGCTAACTAATAAATATAGACAGGATGATGGAATAAGAAAAAGGGACAATGGATGCAAAAATGAGGGACATAGTATTTACATAGTGTGGCAGATTTGCCCTGCGTCAGTTTAGCTGAGCTGGACACACACGCCCCAAATTCCCCTCCCTGCACGGTGTCCAGTTAGCCTGTGACACAACAAAGATTTTATGTTCAATCTGGAAGGAGGGAAGGAGCATCCATGTTCCTTTGCACTTGGGAGACGGGGGCCGCTGCCGCTCACGTACTGTCGCTTATCTGCAGGCTCCCTTGGGTGGCCAAACAGCTCCTCCAGCCCCGTGACTCTTTGCTGCAGCTTCTCCCACCTTTGGGCCAGGTGTGTATCTACTGCCATGATGAGGAGCGCCAGCTTCTCCTGCTGGACGCGCTCCTCGTGGAAGCTGGAGTCTCGGAGGGAAGATGAAAGACCAACATGGGATCCAGCTTGGCCTCACGGCTCCCA
The DNA here is from genome assembly GCF_002837175.3 of Physeter macrocephalus. NCBI lineage: Eukaryota > Metazoa > Chordata > Mammalia > Artiodactyla > Physeteridae > Physeter > Physeter macrocephalus. Next base: position 14,635 of record NW_021146796.1, read on the forward strand.
GGTGGCTCTTGCTTCCCCCACTTTATGACCAGCTTCCCACTCAGACCGTGGCCTGGAGGCTCCGGCTCCAGACACAGAAGGAACAGCTCACCTAGATGGTGACCGGCTCCCACAGCTGCACAAGGTGGTTCTGCTCTTCTTAGATTCTTAGGACCACAATCCTGACTGGTACACAGAGTCCTAAAGAATCTTCCCACAATTAGTTACTAGTTACAATGGGGAAAATGGTAACTATATTGGAGAAAGCTGACAAACACCACCTGAACCAAGTGATCAGAAGTAACATCACCAACACTTGGACAAATAGCTGTCACATCCCTCCTGATCCAATTCACTGACAAGGACACAAGCATCACATCTGTGGTCTCTCTCCCCCAAATCCATAACCGGAATCTAACCATGAGGAAACACCAGATGAACCTAAACTGAGGGACATTCTGAAAAGTAGTTGGCCTGTATTCACGATCAAGAAGGATCAAGAGGGACTTCCCTGGTGGCACGGTGGTTAAGAATCCTCCTGCCAATGCAGGGGACATGGGTTCGATCCCTGGTCCGGGAAGATCCCACATGCCGCGAAGCAACTAAGCTCGAGTGCCACAACTACTGAGGCCCTCATGCCTAGAGCCCATGCTCTGCAACAAGAGAAGCCACTGCAATGAGAAGCCTGTGCACCGCAATGAAGAGTAGCCCCCGCTCGCGGGGACTGGAGAAAGCCCGCACGCAGCAACAAAGACCCAACACAGCCAAAAAAAAAAAAAAAAAAGAAAGAAAGAAAGGCAGGGGGAATGTTCCAGACTGAAAGAGGCTAAAGAAATGTGACAACTAAATGTGATACATGGTCCTGGATTAGATCCAGAATTAGGAAGAAAACAGCTAAAAAGGACATTAATGGGACAATTGACAAAATTTGAATATGGACTGAGTATTAGATAATAATATGTCAAGATTAAATTTCCTAATTTTGATAGTTGTACTATGATTATGTGAGAGTGCTGTTTTCTGGGAAGGTATGTAAGAGAATGTATTCTTAGGAAACATATACTGAAATATATAAGCATAAAGAAGCATAGTGTCACCAACTTAGTTTTAAATGCTTCAGAAGAATGCGCACGTGTATAATAAATGTAGATTTATTTAGAAAGAGGGGGAATGGTAAAGCAAATGGGGAAAAATGTAAACAGCTGGCGAATCTGGGTAAAGGATATTCCGAAGGTCTTTGTACTATCTTTTCAACTTCATGGTAAGTTTGAGGTTGTATCAGAATAAATAAGTTTAAAAATACGTATCCAAAGAAAAACCACCTGATGAGAGGCACTTGGGGCCCTTTCTTTGAGATTTACTCTTGAAGGAAACTCTATGAGCCCTTGACAACTCAGACCAAGATTACCTTTGGTCAGGAGAATTTTAATTATTTCCCTAATTGTGGTTTTCATGGTGCCGACCTCCCCTTTTTTCCTGTCCTCTCTCCACACCTTTTAGAGTTTCTTCCTCATTTCCTGGGGCCAGTAGTGGTGCTTCCGCTCTTTCTACGTTTGGTCATGATCGTAGCGTTAGTCTCCATCACGGCCACATTGGAGGCCTTGCTCTGCCACATCAACTCTGCTCCTTACTGCCTTCATCTTCCTTACTGCCTTCATCACCAGAACCCCCTGGAGGGCCTGTTAAAACAGGATGCTGGGCCCTCTTCCCGGAGCTCCTGAGTTAGTAGGTCCAGGGCAGGGGCCGAGCATCTGACTTTCTTTCTTTTTTTTTTTTTGTTTGTATGTTTTAAAATTTATTTTATTTATTTTTGGCTGCATTGAGTCTTCTTGGCTGTGCGTGGGCTTTTCTCTAGTTGCCGCAAGCGGGGGCTACTCCTCGTTGAGGTGCACGGGCTTCTCATTACGGTGGCTTCTCTTGTTGCAGAGCATGGGCTCTAGGCGTGCAGGCTTCAGTAGTTGTGGCACGTGGGCTCAGTAGTTGTGGCTTGCAGGCTCTAGAGCGCAGCCTCAGTAGTCGTGGCGCACGGGCTTAGTTGCTCCGCGGCATGTAGGATCTTCCTGGGCCAGGGCTCGAACCCATGTCCCCTGCATTGGCAGGCGGATTCTCAACCACTGCGCCACCAGGGAAGCCCCGAGCATCTGACTTTCTAACAAGCTCCAGGTGATGGTGATGCTGCTGGTCCAGGGACCATGCTCTCTGGTATTTACAGGCGCATGAGTCTCTTGGCATCACAGCAAGTTACAGTACTTTTCAGCACGCATTAACACTTTTTGTTCATACTTTTCCAGGTCATGGTGTTGATTCTATCAATGAGGATTTCTTTTACAGGTTCTTCCTGATGTGCTTTTCTGAATTTCTGTTCTAATACTTTATTTTAATTAAAAAAAATTTATTTTAATTTTTTGACTGCACCACACGGCATGTGGGATCTTAGTTCCCCAAGCAGGGATTGAACCCGCACCCCCTGCATTGGAAGCACAGAGTCTTAACCTCTGGACCGTGTTCTAATACTTTTTAATTGGATCTCATTCCCCCACCTCCATCTCAAAAATATTGTGTGTGTGTGTGTGTGTGTTTACCTTGGCAGTACCACACTATAAAATCTTAAATTAAATCTCAAATTTTTGCTACCAAAATCTTAAATCTGCGTCTGGGGGGCTTTGCTGTATGTTAACAGAGCTGGGGAAATACTTAGAGGTGGAGGGGTGGGGTGAGTGGAGAGGAATGACCATAAAACTCAACTCTAAAAACATTTGACAATGGACCAGAATGGATAGTGTCATAAAAATACTAGACTTTGCTCTATGATAAAATGTTCCTTCCTTCTGAGGGAGCCCGAATCGACCTTGGATCTTTGGACGCCTCAGGTTATATCACTGGTAACTGGATGGTCTCCATCCAGCCACAGACCAGTAACTAGAGAATACAAGAGATGTGAGGTCCCCAGGGGAGAAGGCTAGGCAAAGACTGGATTTAGTTGGCAGGAGTGTATTTAATTGGTTTTTCCTCACCTGCCCCTTTCCTTCCTTATGCCAGTTCTGCTCTTTGGAGCTGACAGCATTGTTGTCCTGGGCCTGGAAGAGCCTGTGATATCACAGAGTCAAGTGCTGAGTCTCTGGGGGACTGATGACCTCTGCCATGGGTTATTCTGAAGCCTCGGAAGGGAGAGAGAGAGAACCCCTAGCCCATCCCAAACACCATACACACGGTGATTCACAAGACCAGGCCATTTCCTTGGGATTGCAAAGACAACTTGCTCAAAGCTATGTTTGTCTTTTTGTGATTGGCTTATTTCACTTAGCATAATGTTCTTAGCATAATCCATATTGTAGCATATTGCAAAATCTCCTTCCTTTTTAAGGCTAAATAATATTGCACTGTATGTGTATACCACATTTTGATTATCCATTCATCTGTTGATGGACACTTGGATTGCTTCTACGATTTAGTTATTGTGAATAATGCTGCTATGAACATGGGTGTACAAATATCTCTTTAAGACCCTACTTTCAATTAATTTAGGTATACACCGGAAGTGGAATTGCTAGATCATATGGTAAGTCTATTTTTAAATTTTTTTAGGAACTGCCATACCATTTTCCAACAGTGACTGTACTAATTTACATTCCCACCAACAGTGCACAAGGGTTCCAATTTTCTAAATCCTTTTCAACACATTTTTTTTTATTAACACTCATCCTAATGGGTATGAGGTATATCTCACTGAAGTTTAGATTTGCACTTCCCTAAAGATTAGTGATGTTGAGAATCTTTTCACGTGCCCATTGGCCATTTTTATATCTTCTTTGGAGAAATGTATATTCAAGTCCTTTACTCATTTTTGAATCAGGTTATTTGTTTTTTTGTTGTTGTTGAGTTTTAGGAATCTACATATTCTGGATATTAAATGCTTATCATATATATGAATTGCCAATATTTTCTCCCATTCTGTGGGTTGATTTTTACTTTCTTGATAGGGTCTTTAATGCAAAAATTTTTGATATTTTCATGAAGTCCAATTTGTCTATTTTTTCTTTGGTTACTTTTGCCTTTGGTATCACATCCAAGAAATCATTGCCAAATCTAATATCATGAAGCTTTTGTCTTATGTTTTCTTCTAAGAGTTTAGTTGGTTTAGGTCTTACTGATCCATTTTGAGTTAAGTTTTGTATATTATATTAGGTAAGATCCTACTTTCATTCTTTTGCATATAGATATCCAGTTTTCCCAGCACTATTTGATGAAAAGACTGTCCTTTTCCAGTTGAATGGTCTTGGCACCCTTGTCAAAAATCACTTGGCCATAAATGCAATGGTTTATTTCTAGGCTGTCTATTCTATTCCATTGGCCCATATGTCTTTATGCCAATACCACACTGTTTTGATTACTGTAGCTTTGTAGTAAGTTTTGAAATCAGGAAGTATGAGTCTTCCAATCCATCTATTTATGTCTTCTTTAATTTCTTTCAGCATATTTTGTAGTTTTCATTGTATAATTCTCTCACTTCCTTGATTAAGCTTATTCCTAAGTATTTTTATTCTTTTTGATGCTATTGAAAATGGAATTGTTTTTGTAATTTCCTTTTCAAATTGTTAGTATATAGAAATGCAACTGATTTTTGTGTGTTTACTTTGTATTCTGCTCCTTTGCTGAATTGATCTATTCAGACATTTGTGTGTGTGTGTGTGTGTGTGTGTGTGTGTGTGTGTGTGTAATCTTTAGAGTTTTCTACATATAAGATCATACCATTTGCAAACTGAGATAATTTTACTTCTTCCTTTACAGTGTAGATGCCTTTTATTTCTTTTCCTCGCCTAATGCAATTGCTCTGGCTAGAACTTCCAGTACTATGTTGAATAGATGTGGTGAAAGTAGGCATCCTTTCCTTGCTTCTGATCTTTGAGGAAAAGCTTTCAGTCTTTCACCATTGAGTACGATGTTCACTGTGGGTTTTCATATATGGCTTTTATTATATTGAAGTAGTTTTCTTCCATTCCTAGTATTTTGAGTGTTTTTATTATGAAAGGGTATTGAATTTTGTCAAATGCTTTTTCTGCATCAATTGAGATGATTATGTGGTGTTTTCCTTTCATTCTGTTACTGTGGTATATTATATTTATCAAGTTTCGTATGTTGAATCATCGTTGCATTCCACAAATAAATCCCACTTGGTCATGGTTTATAATCCTTTTAACATGCTGCTGAATTCAGTTTGCTAGTATTTTGTTAAGGATTTCACATCAGTGTTCATAAGGGATATTTGTATGTAGTTTTCTTTTTTCTTTTTTTTTTTTTTTTGGCTGCGCTACGTGACTTGTGGGATCCTAGTTTCCCGACCAGAGATCGAACCCAGGCGCCCTGCAGTGGAAGTGCAGAGTCCTAACCACTGGACTGCCAGGGAATTCCCTGTAGTTTTCTTTTCTTATTCTGTCTTTGTCTGGCTTTGGTATCAGGGAAATGCTGGACTCACAGAATGAGTTAGGAAGTGTTCCTTCCTTTTTAACTTTTTGGAAAAGTTTGAGAAGTATTAATATTAGGTCTTTTTAAAATGTTTAATAGAATTCACTAATGAAGCTATTGGGTCCAGGGTTTTTCTTTGTCAGGAGATTTTTGATTACTGATCCTTACTAGTTATAGATTTATTCAAATGTTCTATTTCTTTATGATTTAGTCTTGGTAGGTTTTGTGTTTCTAGGAACTTGTCAGTTTCATATAGGTTATCTAATTTGTTGGTGTATTTGTATAATTTGTTCATTATACTCTCATAATCCTTTGTATTTCTGTAAAATTGGTAGTAATGTACCCACTTTCATTTCTGATTTTAGAATTTGAGTCTTTGCTGTTTTTTTATTAGCCCATCTAGCTAAAGGTTAGTCAATTTTGTTGATCTTTTCAAAGAACCAACTTTTGATTTCATTGATTTTCTGTATTTTTCTATTCTCTATTTTGTTTATCTCTGCTCTGATCTTTACTGTTTCTTTCTGCCAGCTTTGGGATTACTTTGTTCTTTTCTAGTTCCTTGAGGTGTAAAGTTAGGTTGTTGAGTTGAGATCCTTCTTATTTTTTTAATGTAAGTGTTTATAGCTATAAATTTCCCCCATAGCACCAGTTTCACTGTGTCCCATAAGTTTTAGTGTGTTTCTCTCTGCTTCTTTCTAACTTCCTCTTCTGAGACTCCCACAATGCATATGTTGATGGTTTCCACAGGTCCTTTAGGCTCTGATCACTTTTCTTCAATCTTTCTTCTTTCTGTTTCTCAGACTTGATAATTTCTGTGGTCCTGTATTCAAGTTTGCTAATTCTTTCTTCTGCCTGCTCAACTCTGCCTTTGAATCTAATGAATTTTTCATTTGAGTTATTGTATTTTTCAGCTTCAGAATTTCTTTTTGGTTCTTTTTTAGATTTTCTATATACTGATATTTCCATTTTGTTCATACATCATTTTCTTTGACTTTCTCCACTTCTTCCTTTAGTTTTTTTTTTAAGTTTAAAAAATTATTTATTTATTTATATAAATTTATTTATTTTTGGCTGCGTTGGGTCTTCGTTGCTGATCACGGGCTTTCTCTAGTTGCGGTGAACGGGAGCTACTCTTTGTTGCAGTGCGCAGGCTTCTCATTGTGGTGGCTTCTCTTGTTGTGGAGCATGGGCTCTAGGCATGGGATTGAACCCGTGTCATTGGTAGGCAGATTCTCAACTACTGTGCCACCAGGGAAGCCCCTTTCCTTTAGTTTTTTGAGCATCTTTAAGACAGTTGTTTTAAGGTATTTGTCTAGTATATCTGCCATGAGGTCTTTTTCAGGGACAATTTCTGTTATTTATTTTTTCTTTTGAATGGGTTTTACTTTCCTGTTTCTTTCTATGACTTGTGACATTTGGTTGAAACTGGACATTTGAATCTAATAATGTGGTCCCTCCTACTCCAGGGTTTACTTTTTTTGTAATTAAAAAAAAATTGTGGGCTGTCTTTGTGCCAAGGGTCAGCCTGAGGTGTAAACCTAAGGTCTTCTTGGGTGTTTTCTGAACTTCTCCCTGGCTTACACAGTCACTTTCTAATTTTCCCTGTATATGTAGTTGTTTTTGAATGTCCTAGTCTTTCATGTCTGGGCCCCAAAAGCGAAAACAAAGAAAAATGAAGGGGGGGTGGATAAAGAAGAGTGCTACCCCTTTAAACCCCCTGGGAGTCACTTCAGCTGGTTTGGGAGGGGCTGCAACAACAGGGGGAGATATTATAGCAATGGTTGCCCAGCCCTTTGGTGGCACCTCTGTGATCAGAAGCAGCAATCATTCATCACAGCACAGATCCCTGATATTTGTAGGACAGGGTCCTTGTTGCCCATCCTGGCTCCAGCAAGCTGTATGCAAGCTGCTCCAGGAACACCTGCACAGCTTCCTGCCACATGGTTGGGGGTGGGGGATGGGTAGCTGCTACTGTGCTAAGAGCTGAAGTTGACCACAGGTGAGTGCAATTTACCATCCAGTTCTTCCTCTGAACCTTGCAAGCCTTCAATAGACTCCAGAGTTCCAAATAGTTACATCAGACAAATTCTGCCAGTGTAATTATTGTCTAAGTGGGGAAATAGATTCCAGATGCTCCCTACTCTGCCATCTTCCCAGAATCCTCTCCATTTTACTCTGTTGTTTTGAATGTTACCCTGGATATACAATTCTAAGCAGATGGCTTTTCTTCCCAGCACTTGAAGCTTTCTGGCTTTTATTGTTGCTGTTGCTACTGAAAAGCCCACCTGTGTGCCTACTTATTGTTTCTTTAACAGTAATTGTCCTTTCTTTCTGGATACTTAAGATCTTCTCTTTGTCTTTGGTGTGCTGCAGATTCATTGCAATGGTTCTTGGTATGGGTTTCTTTTTTGTTTATCTTGTTTGGTTGTGTTTCCCAAATTTGATCTTTCATGTCTTTGGTGGCTTTGATCAGTTCTGGAAAATACTCACCCGTTATCTTCTTGAATGTCATTTCTTCTACTTTGTTCATATTTCCTTCTTCTGGAACTCTGATCGTGTGATTCTTATTCTGTCTGTATTAGTTCAGGCTGCTATAACAAAGTACCATAGACTGGGAGACAAAAAATGTTTATTTCTCACAGTTCTGTAAACTGGAAGTCCAAGAATGGGGTGCCAGCATGGTCAGGTTCTGGTGAGAGCCCTCTTCCTGGTTTACAGACTGCTCTCTTCTTGCTGTGTCCTCACATGGTGGGGGGAGAGAGAGAGAGAGAGTGAGAGCGAGAGAGAGCACGAGAGCGAGCATGCTCTGGTCTCTTCCTATTATCAGGGCACTAATTCCATCAGGGCTCCACCCTCACGACCTCATCTAAACCAAATTACCTCTCAAAGGCCCCACCTCCAAATATCATCATGTCTGGGATTACACTTTCAGCACATGAATCTGGGGGGACACAAACACTCAGTCCTTAGTTCTAGCCTTCATATCTTTTAAACTCTCCTATTCACCATCTTAGTAATTTCTTCAGATCTGTCTTCTAGTTCACTGATTTCTCTTTAGCTGGCTGTAATTTGATGTTTAATTTCTCTATTGATTTTTTTTTTGAGTAAGGATTTGAATGTTGATTTTTTGCAGTTGATTATATCAGTTTATTGTTGACAAGTATTTTTTTAAATTAATTAATTAATTAATTAATTTATGGCTGTGTTGGGTCTTCGTTTCTGTGCAAGGGCTTTCTCTAGTTGTGGCAAGCGGGGGCCACTCTTCATCACGGTGTGCGGGCTGCTCACTGTCGCGGCC
>NW_021146796.1:23479-25000 GCF_002837175.3 Physeter macrocephalus
GCGCAGGCTCAGTAGTTGTGGCTCATGGGCCCAGTTGCTCCACGGCATGTGGGATCTTCCCAGACCAGGGCTCGAACCCGTGTCCCCTGCATTAGCAGGCAGATTCTCAACCACTGTGCCACCAGGGAAGCCCCCTGTTGACAAGTATTGATTAGAGTAGATCAATAATCATTTAGTCCCAGAAGTTGTATTTGAGTTAGGATAGTACTCTCCTCCTCAGCACCCTCTTCCTCTTCTGTACATTCCTAAAACACTTTTTACTGTGTGTTTTTATATAAAAGTATATAAAATGTTTATGTGCAATTTAAGGAATAACCGTGAAAAGAAGACTCATGGAGAACAGTGTGGAGGTTCCTTAAAAAACTAAAAATAGAATTACCGTATGACCCAGCAATCCCACTACTGGGCATATACCCTGAGAAAACCATCATTCAAAAAGACACATGTACACCAGTGTTCACTGCAGCACTGTTTACAATAGTCAGGTCATGGAAGAAACCTAAATGCCCATCGACAGATGAATGGATAAAGAAGATGTGGTAGATATATACAATGGAATATTACTCAGCCATAAAAATGAACGAAATTGGGTCATTTGTAGACATGTGGATGGACCTAGATTCTGTCATACAGAGTGAAGTAAGCCAGAAAGAGAAAAACAAATATCATATATTAAAACATATATGTGGAATCTAGAAAAATGGTACAGATGAACCTATTTGTAGGGCAGGAATAGAGACATAGATGTAGAGAACAGACATGTGGACACAGTGGGGGAAGCAGAGGGTGGAACGAATTGGGAGATTAGGTTTGACATAAATATACTACCGTGTGTAAAATAGATAGCTAGTGGGAACCTGCTGTATAGCACAGGGAGCTTAGCTTGGTGCTCTGTGATGACCTAGATGGGTGGGATGGGGGGGGATGGGAGGGAGGTCCAAGAGGGAGGGGATATAAGTATACATATAGCTGATTCACTTCATTGTACAGCAGAAACTAACACAACATTGTAAAGCAATTTTACTCCAATTAAAAAAAAAAAAGAAAAGAAGACTCATGTACATATCAATCAGGTTAAGAAGTAGAATATTACCAGTAACTTAGGGGCCACTGAGTACCGTCCCTATCTGTAGCCCCCTATATCTCTCCAAGAGATGAACACCATACAGTACTGATGTTTGTAATCATTATTCCCTTGTTCTTATTTATGGTTTTATATCATATAAATATTTCCATATAATACATAGTTCTTATATTTTTGAATTTTTTATAAGTTGAATCATACTACGTATATTCTTCTACATATGCTTCCATCACACAATGTTATGTTTTTTATTTATGTTGATGCATGTAGCTGTAGTTTATCCACTTCTGGTATTAAATTATTGTATTGTATGGCTATGCCACAATTTATCCATTTTACTGTTGTTAGACATTTGCATTGTTTCTAGTCTTTTTGCTATTACAAATAATAATGCTATGAATATTCTTGTATATGTACAAGGGATGCACACGGGAAAG